>NC_083224.1:18146845-18288984 GCF_032191835.1 Heteronotia binoei
GTTGTAGGGGGATAGGGTTGCCAAGTCCAATTCAAGAAATATCTGGGAACTTTGGGGGTGGAGCCAGGAGACTTTGGGGGTGGAGTCAGGAGCAAGGGTGTGACAAGCATCATTGAACTCCAAAGGGAGTTCTGGCCATCACGTTTAAAGGGACCGCACACCTTTTACATGCCTTCCTTCCATAGGAAATGAGGGATAGGGGCACCTTCTTTGGGGGCTCATAGACTTGGACCCCCTGGCCCAATCTTTTTGAAACTTGGAGGGTATTCTGGGGAGAGGAACTGGATGCTATGCTGAAAATTTGGTGCCTCTGCCTCAAACAACAGCCCCCTTCAGAGCCCCAGATACCCATGGATCGATTCTCCATGATTTTCTATGGGAATAAGTCTCCATAGGGAATAACAGAGTTCCCAGAAGACATTTCCCTCCCCTCCCCCCGCTTTCTGATGACCCTGAAGCGGGGGGGAGGGCCTCCAAACCGGGGGATCCCCTGCCTCCACCTGGGGATTGGCAACCCTATAGGGGGAGAAGATATGGGAGATTGTAAGCCGCTCTGAGTCTCTGATTCAGAGAGAAGGGTGGGGTATAAATCTGCAGTTCTTCTTCTTATGTCAGATCCAGCCCTCATAATGAATGAGTTCAACACCCCTGCTTTAACCAGCTTAGTGTTTTGCATGGAATTTCTATTTGGATTGTGCATCATTACATCTTACCCTGAATTTCCTGCATTTCATGAACACTGTTGTTTGCTCCCCCAATGTTCTACACAAATTGGGCTTCTGGGCCCAGTTCAGGTGCTGGAGGTACTGCCTTGTCCTACTGACTCGAGGCCAGCTTACTTTAAAGGGCAGCCCTTCCTATATGAACACCCATGAATCAGACTGTCGGTCCATAGAGATCAGTATTGTCTACTCAGACTGGCAGCAGCTTCCCAGGGTCTCAGACTGAGGTCTTTCACATCACCTCCCACTTGATCCTTTTAACTGGAGATGCCGGGGATTGAACCTGGGACCTTCTGTGTACCAAGCAGAGGCTCTTCTGCTAAGCCACAGCCCCTGCCTATCCACTTTGGTCACTTTTGGAGGCCCTGCTTCAAGTGTCCCTGCCTCCTAAGGGTTAGATGGGTTTCCTGGGATTACAACTGCTCAATAGGCGACAGAGATCAATTTACCTGGAGGAAATGGCCACTTTCGACAGTGGACTTTATGGCACTATACTAGGGTTGCCAAGTTCAGTTCAAGAAATATCTGGGGACTTTGGGAGTAGAGCCAGGAGACATTGCGGTAGAGCCAAAAGTGAGGTTGTGACAAGCATAATTAAACTTCAAAGGGAGCTCTGGCCAGCACATTTCAAGGGACTGTACACCTTTTAAATGCCTTCCCTCCACTGGAAATAATGAAGGATTTTCAGTGAGTTATCTACCACGACCCCAAGTTCTCTCTCTTGGTCAGTCTCCGTGTTGGAGAAGAAAATAGAGACCGGTTTCAGCCATACCTTTCTTAATCGTCACTCACAATGCAAATTGCTGTGTCCACCTTCTCCAATTTTTTGGAACGATCATTCGCTAAATGGGAGGCGATGCCCATTAACATAGCAGGACTGGGTCCCATTTAGCGAAGGATTGTTCCAAAAAATTGGAGAAGGTGGACACAGCAATTTGCGTTGTGAGTGACGATTGAGAAAGGCGTGGCCGAAACCGGTCTCTATTTTTTTCTCTAACACTTCTTACAAGAAATTGAAGATTGCATCTTATAGCATGTTTTGGAATACAGTGGACTTTTGCGGACTGGGACTTTAAGAATATGTTTGTATGGTTTGTGTATATGGAATGAGCAATTTATGAGCAATTGAATATATGGTGTGTGTTTGTGCGACCTGAACTCTGTTGTTTTTGACACATCTATATCGGGTATCCTCTGTTCTTCCCAACCGGGAATTGGCAACCCTAAAAACAAGCCTGGCAGAGTTTCTCACAGATAGGGTTGCCAATTCTGCATTGGGAAATTCCTGGAGATTTTTTTTGGGGGGGGGCGCAAAGTGGTAAGCTGCAAAACTGCAGTCTAAGCTCTGATCATGACCTGAGTTCGATCCCGGCGGAAGCTGGGTTCAGGTGGGTGGCTCAAGGTTAACTCTACCTTCCATCCTTCCGCAGTCGGTCAAATTAGTACCCAGCTTGCTGGGGGGGGGGGAAGTGTAGATGACTGGGGAAGGCAATGGCAAACCACCCTGTAACAAAAGCCTGCTGTGAAAATGTCGTGATGCGACGTCACCCCAGAGACGGAAATGACTGGCGCTTGCCTTTTTTGAGAAAGAGAGAGCACAATAGAATTTAGAAGTTCTGGAGTTCTGCTGCTGTGAGCTCCATCCCCAAATGAGGCCTGTTTATAAGCTTGCTGTCCTCCAGGTTGGGCTTGGAGATCTCCTGGAATTTCAGCTAATCTCCACACTACGGATTTGTTCCCCTGGAGAAAATGGTTGCTTTGGACAGTATGGCATAACACCCCACTGAGGTCCTTCCCCTCCCCAAAGCCCATCCCCAAATCTCCAGGAATTTTCCAACCCAGAATTGGCAACCCTAGCTGTGAAAGACTCTGGCAGGCTTGTTTTTAGGATTGCCAATCCCCAGTTGGAGGCAGGGGATCCCCTGGTTTGGAGGCCCTCCTCTTGCTTCAGGGTTATCAGAAAGTGGGGGTGGGGAGGGAAATGTCTGCTGGGTGAACTACATTATACCCTATGGAGACTGGTCCCCATACGGTATAATGGAGAATTAATCTGTGGAGATCGGGGGGGGGGGGCTGTTTTCTGAGGTAGAGGCACCAAATTTTCCGCAAAGCATCTGGTGCCTCTCCTCAAAACATCCTCCAAGTTTCAAAAAGATTGGACCAGGGGGTCCAATTAGGGTTGCCAAGTCCAATTTAAGAAATATCTGGGGACTTTGGGGGTGGAGCCAGGAGACATTGGGGTGGAGCCAAGAGCAAGGGTGTGACAAGCATAACTGAACTTTAAGGGAGTTCTGGCCCTCACATTTAAAGGGACTGCACATCTTTTTAAATGCCTTCCTTCCATAGGAAATAATGAAGGATAGGGGCACCTTTTTATGGGGCTCATAGAATTGGACCCCCTGGTCCAATCTTTTTGAAACCTGGGAGGTATTTTGGGGAGAGGCACTAGATACTATACTGAAAATTTGGTGCCTCTATCTCAAAACACAGCCCCCCCAGAGCTCCCGATACCCGCGGCTCAATTCCCCATCATTCCCTATGGGAATTGTTCATGGAGGTGCATAATGGCTGTGGGGTGGGGCTTCCCCCGTCGGCCAGCTGGCTGGGGGAGGGGGGAAGCCTGTAAAACCGGGGGATCCCCCTCTGGGACCTGGGGGTTGGGAAGCCTAGCTCCAATTCTATGTGCCTCCAAAGAAGGTGCCCCTATCTTCCATTATTTCCAGTGAAGGGGAAAACATTTAAGAGGAGCACAGTCCCTTTAAATGTGATGGCCAGAACTCCCTTCAGAGTTCACTCGTGCTTGTCACAACCTTGCTCCTGGCTCCACCCCCCAAAGTCTCCTGGCTCCACCCCCAAAGTCCCCAGATATTTCCCAAGTAGGACCTGGCAACCCTACTTCTTGTGCTCGTTTTAATTCTGAATATTCTTTGTTTTCTTGAGAAGAGCCTTGGCCTATAAGCGATGGTTGCATATTACAGTCGCCCCACTGTGGAACTCCATAGGAATCCCCACTCTCCACAATAGCTACTTGGCCTTCTTCTTCATTACAGCTGGTTTTTATACTTTTAACAATCTCAGCAGGAACGGGTATTGTCCCTCAAATCTGAGGTAAGAAACGTTGCCTTTCTCTCTTTGTCTCGAGTGCCGCAAACCTTCCTTTTCAAAGGATAACGCGCTCCCCAGCCTCGGGGAGAGAAATTGCCAGCCAGCAAAGAACGGCACACGCAGTGCCCGTAGCTCTCTGCCTTGGGAGATGAATCAGGGTTTTTATTATGACATTAAGCGTTTAAGAATGGCTGAGCGGATTGATTTAATCACAGGACTCTTGCCTGCGGAGGCTGCTGTGTCTTCCTAATGAAACACACTTGCAGGCCTGACGTGAATGAATCAAAGATATTCCCTTTAACTGCCAGCCTCAGGAGGTGTTCTGGGAAGCCTCACAAAAGAGCTGTAGGACTTTTGGGCAGGGAGGCCAGGAGAAGAATGAACAGGGGAGACACAACCGCCTGCCCCAGCGTTCCAAAGTGCAATACCATCGACTGAGTAAACCTACAACCGGAGCTTTTTTTGAGCAGGAGTACACAGGAATGCAGTTCCAGCTGGCTTGGCGTCAGGGGATATGGCCTAATATGCATATTGACAGCAATGCAGATCCTATGAATTTAAAAAGGTCAAGCACCAGTCGTTTTCGACTCTGGGGTGATGTCACATCATGACGTTTTCACAGCAGACTTTTTACGGGGTGGTTTGCCATTGCCTTCCCCAGTCATCTACGCTTTCTCCCCAGCAAGCTGGGTACTCATTTGACCGACCTCGGAAGAAGAAGATGAAGAAGATATTGGATTTATATCCTGCCCTCTGAATCTCAGAGTCTCAGAGCGGCTCACAATCTCCTTTACCTGGCTGTCATCTGCTTCCTTCTCCCTCTCAAGGACAACCTCTGCCAGAGCTATGGCTGACCCAAGGCCATGTTAGCAGGTGCAAGTGGAGGAGTGGGGAATCAAACCCGATTCTCCCAGATAAGAGTCCACACACTTAACCACTACACCAAACTGGCTCTCAAATATTGACAGCAATGGAGCAATGGAAGGATGGAAGGCTGAGTCAACCTCGAGCCAGCTACCTGAACCCAGCTTCTGCCGGGATCGAACTCAAGTCGTGAGCAGAGCTTAGAACCGCAGTACTGCACCTTTACCACTCTGCCCCACGGGGCATTTGTGAATTTCCTGTATTGTACAGGGGACCCATCCAATTCTTTAGTATACAGAGCATAAAGGAGGGAAAGGGTGTGAAGAGGGGAGGAAAAGGAGCAAATTCACGAACCCAACGAGAAACTTTCAGAAAGTTTTCTGCGATGCTTTATGAAGGCCACCCACTTTCCTGGCATTCTGTAAAGTGCAAAACAGAATAATTCAGGCAGTCGTTTGGATGCAGGTGATAGAGCTATATCTGAGGCGAGAACCAGGGGAAAAATTTTAGCGGGAGCTCCTTTGCATATTAGGCCACACGCCCCTGATGTAGCCAATCCTCCAATAGCTTACAAGGCTCTTTTTGTAAGCTCTCGGAGGATTGGCTACATCAGGGCCTAATATGCAAAGGAGCTCCTGCTAGAATTTCACGCTTGGGTGAGACACACATGAAGCTGCCTTATACTAAATAGGACCATCAGTCCGTCAAAGTCGGTATTGTCTACTCAGACTGGCAGTGGCTTTCCAAGGTCTTTTACATCACCTGATCCTTGAATTGGAGATGCCAGGGATTGAACCTGGGACCTTCTGCATTATGCTCTACCACTGAGCCATGGCCCCTCCCCCTGAGAAACCTGAAAAAGGGCCTTCTTGGTAGTGGCACTGAAACTCTGGAACACCGTCTCCAAGGAGATCCGTCTGCTTCCTTTGTCATTGTCTTCTGCCAGCGGGCAACACTTTGTCCCAGCTTTCTGCTTGGTAATCCTACTTTCCTGTTTATAGGGTGTCCCATCCTGATGGTTGCATCGAGTTAGCCCTGCGTAATCCGCCTTGAGTCTCAGTGATGGAGATGGGTTATAAATAATGCTAATAAAACTAATTAAAATAGTGGTCAGATAGGGTTGCCATCCTCCAGCCGGTGACTGGAGATCTCCCGCCATTGCAAGTGATCTTAGTTCACCAGGAGAAAATGGCCACTTTGGAAGGTTGACTCTCCAGCATTATACTGCACAGAAGTCCCTCCCTTCTCCAAACCCTGCCCTCTTTAGGCCTCACTCAAAATACAGTTGCCAATCCCCGGGTGGGAGTAGGGAATGCCCTGGTTTGGAGGCCCTCCTCCCGCTTCAGGGTCATCAGAAAGTGTGTGTGTGGAGGGAGGGAAATGTCCTCTGGGCACTCCATTGTTCTTTATGGAGACCGATTCTCATAGGGCATAATGGAGAATTGATCCACGGGTATCTGGGGCTCTAGGGGCTGTTTTTTGAGATAGAGACACCAAATTTGCAGCATAGCATCCGATGCCTCTTCTCAAAAGAACCACCAAGCTTCAAAAAGATTGGACCAGACAGTCCAATTCTATGAGCCTCTAAAGAAGGTGCCCATAGCCTCCATTAATTCCGATGGAGGGAAGGCATTTAAAAAGTGTGTGGTCCCTTTAAATGTGATGGCCAGAACTCCCTTTGGCGTTCAGTTATGCTTGTCACAACCTCACTCCTGGCTCCACCTCAATGTCTCCTGGCTCCACCCCCAAAGTCCCCAGATATTTCTTGAATTGGTCTTGGCAACCCTAACCCAAAATCTTCAGGTATTTCCCAGTCTGGACCTGGCAACCCCATGACCGGAGGAAATGGCTTCTGCAGAGATACTTCTGGGAGGGGAGGTGCCAAATGACGCTTGGGCCCTGGCAAACATGGGGGAGGGGCTTTGTTTCTTCCTATGGATGCCAACCTCCAGGAAGAGCCTGGAGATCTCCTGGAATTACAACTCATCTCCAGGCTGCCGTGATCCGTTTACCTGTGAATTTTCTGGATGGTAGGCCTCAGTTGAGGGAATAAGAGCGGGACTAGGGGAAATATGTTCTGAAAAGATGTCAAGAACTTTCAGCTGCTCGACCCCACATATTAACGTTTTTAAAAAAGGAGACTGAGCAGAGGTGTGACTGATGCCCCGCTCCCCCTCCCCCCACAAAAGCTCTACAGGTTTTTAGCATTGTCTTTTCCGCAGCATGCAGACTGAGTCTTGTGCAGCTTCGCCAGGGCTGGATCTACATATTTTTTTTTGGGGGGGGGGGGAGAAGAGTAAAAAAAATGTGCTTCCACTCAAAAAATGGTGAGGGGCATCACCAGCGCTAGCGTGCTGACTCCCCTCCCCAGAGCAAAACTCGGGGCTGCTTTTCCACCCTTGCTGAGAGGGGGTAAAAAGAGCCGATCTACCTCCCTCCCCGTTTAAAGACCCCGCCGGCCAGATGGAGAGGGTGCAGGGGTGCTTTCACCATCTCCCCACCTTGCGGAGAGGGGATGAAAACAGCCTATCTGCCTCCCTTCCCATTTAAGAGAAGCCAGTTTGGTGTCGTAGTTAAGTGTGCGGACTCTTATCTGAGATAACTGGGTTTGATTCCCAACTCCTCCCACTTGCAGCTGCTGGAATGGCCTTGGGTCAGCCATAGCTCTGGCAGAGGTTGGCCTTGAAAGGGCAGCTGCTGTGAGAGCCCTCTCAGCCCCACCCACCTTGCAGGGTTTCTGTTGTGGGGGGAGAAGATATAGGACAGGGGTGGCCAGCGGTAGCTCTCCAGATGTTTTTTGCCTACAACTCCCATCAGCCCCAGCCATTGGCCATGCTGGCTGGGGCTGATGGGAGTTGTAGGCAAAAAAATATCCGTAGAGCTACTGTTGGCCACCCCTGCTTTAGGAGATTGTAAGCCGCTCCAAGTCTCTGATTCAGGGAGAAGGGCGTGGTATAAATCTGCAATTCTTCTTCTTAAATGGGGGCGGAGGCAGATCCAGACACTGGGCTATTTTCTTCACCTCTCTGCCTTGCGGTGAAATAGGCTTGCCAATCCCAAGGTCCCAGCGGGGGTTCTTCCACTTTCTCAGGCTTCTTCCCACCCCCAGTCAGCTAGCCGGCGTGGGGGAGCCCCGCCCCAGAGGACCATGTGCCTTTCCACCTCCGGAGGCTTCAGTCTCCGATTGAAAGGCTTCCTCTTGGGATGGTGTGTCTGTGTTACTTTGAAGAAGTTGGCAGCAACTTGTGAGTAGAGAGGCCAATCCCTCACTTCAGAGTCGCCAGAAATGGGGGGGGAGGGAAACCTCTGCTGAGCACTTCATTATTCCCTATGTGGAGATCGATTCTCATAGGGTATAATGGGGAATTGATCTGGAGGTTTCGGGGGCTCTGGGGGGGCTGTTTTTTGAGGTAGAGGCACCAAATTTTCAGTATCGTATCTAGTGCCTCTCCCCAAAGTACCCCCCAAGTTTCAAAACGATTGGACTAGGGGGTCCAATTCTATGAGCCCCAAAAGAAGGTGCCCCTATCCATTATTTCTTATGAAAGGAAGACATTTAAAAAGGTGTGCTGTCCCTTTAAGTGTGATGGCCAGAACCCCCTTGGAGTTCAATTATGCTTGTCACACCCTTGTTCCTGGCTCCACCCCCAAAGTCTCCCTGCTCCACCCCCAAAGTCCCCAGATATTTCTTGAACTGGACTTGGCAACCCTACGGTGAAAGCAGCGGATCTGCCTCCCTCCCCATTTAAAGACTCCGCCAGCCAGCCGGCTGCTGGGTCTTTAAACAGGGAGGGAGGCAGTTGGAGGGTGTGAGGCTGCTTTTGAGGCCTCACAGCAAGAGAGAGAGGCGGGGAAAGCAGCTGATCTGCCAGGCTGCTGGCTTGCTCCTCCCATCTGCCCCCCCCCGGGAGAGTGCCCAATTTGGGGGGGGCCCCAGGCGGTGCCAGGGGCAAGCCACCCCGTGTGCCCCCCTTAGATCTAGCCCTGAGCTTCACAATGGAGCAAATTATGTTCCCCCACAGAGCCATCCATGGGGTATGATGCCGTAGAGTCCACCCCTCCAAAGCAGCCATTTTCTCCAGGGAGAACTGATCTCTGTAGTCTGGAGATAAGCTGTAATTCTGGGCAGGGCTTTTTTTTTTTGGTAGCAAAAGCCCAGCAGGAACTCATTTGTATATTAGGCACACACCCCTGACACTAAGCCCACTAGATCTGTGTTCCTGTGCATTCCTGCTCAAAAAACGCAAACAAACAAAACCCCCATCTGATTCTGGGTGATCCCCAGGTCTCACCTGAAGGCAGGCCTGCCCAAAAAATGCTGATGTGACCACCTCCTTTAGACTAGGGTTGCCAGATCTGGGTTGGAAAATACCTGGAGACTTCGGGGGTGGGTCTGTAAGAGGGTGGTGTTTGGGGAGGGGAGGGGCCTCAGCACGGGACAAAGCCACACAGTCTGCCCTTCGGAGTAGCCCTTTTCTCCAGAGGAGCTAATCTTTGTCATCTCGGGATCAGTTGTCAAAGCCACTGTTAGGGATCTGAGGAATCTTGAACACACCGTTGATGAGCCTCCAGATGTAACTGATGAATCTACCTTTGGCATCCTGGTTTTGTAAATAGGTCATGGTGTGTTTCTTCACAGGAGCAAAGAAATCTGTTCTGCCTTGTTTGTGTCAAAAAGTTTAGAAGTTTGCCTGACTGTCCAGGTGGTGGCAGCCACAGACCAAGGGAGAGAACTGAGTTTGGTTGGGCTTCAAGACGCTGCTGCTCTCCAACTCTGTTCTGCTGCTTCAGACCAACGCAGCTGCCTGCCTGAGTTCTGCTTGTTAGCAAGGGACAGGGCTTTTTTTTTGAGCAGGAAAGCAGTTCCAGGCTGGTTTGGTGTCAGGGGGTGTGGCCTAATACGTAAATGAATTCCTGCTGGACTTTTCCTACAAAAAGGCCTATGTGAAACAATGGTGACATCAGAGGTGCGTAGCCTAATACGCAAATGAGTTCCTGCTGGGATTTTATTCAGAAAAAGCTCTTGCAAGGGATAACAAATTGACGATTTTGTACTCTGGTTTGTAGCAGATATTTAAGATAACTAAAAATGGACTGCAGAGAGGTTGATAGTCTGGATTAATTCTTATGACGTTTGTGAGCTGAATCTTGGCTCCAGGGTTAGCATTGCCGCTGCCTGGAGGGAAAAGAAAAAGGTCTCTTTCCCTGCATGGAGGGAAAAGAAAAAGGTTGGCAACACTACATTCCCTGGGCTTTAGACACATCTCGATCAAACGGCACAAATGCAAATGATAAGGACCCAAACAGCATTGCTGTGGTGTGCTGGAAAGAGGGCTATCTCAGGTCCAGGGGTCATTTCGTAGAAAAAGAGATGCCAGAGCTCATTAGCACAACTCATTTGCATATGCCACATACCCCTGCCATCACTGGAAGGTGTACTCAATTACATCAGCTCAGTATCTACCTTAAAATGCTTCTTGAATTATAATTGTCATAAGAAAACCTTACTCCCATCCAGCGTTCCCTCTCAGCTGAGTTAGCGTGAGCTAGCTCACCGATTTTTAGCCTCCAGCTCACACATTTCTGTCTTAGCTCAGGAAGGATGACCCCAGAGCACACTCATTTATGCAGCAGCTCACAACTTTCATGCCAGTAGTTCACAAAGTAGAAATTTTGCTCAAAAGACTCTGCAGCTGAGAGGGAACATTGTTCCCATCATACTTTTTGAATTAATTTCTCCTGTGTGGCCACAGTGGCATGATGGCATGGTGACACAGAGGGTTGGACTTGATGGGCCGTTGGCCTGATCCAACATGGCTTCTCTTATGAAGATTTCCTTCTGTCTGCTTTATATCTTTTGGTTATTTCCCCATTTTTTGTGGGTGGGGAAAAATATTAGAAAGTTTGTCAAATCTTAAAGTTCAGCAAAATTCTCACAGGTGGGTGGGTGGGCTGAACAATGGAGCCCAGAAGCAAACGGTTTTTTTGGGGGGTGGGGTGGGAAAGAAAGAGCGCAATACAATTTAGAGGTTCTGGAGCTTTGCTCTTGTGAGCTCCTGCGCAAAATGAGCCCTGCTCCGGTTACCTTTCCCCACCTGCAGTCAAGACCGGGAACTGGATTCCAGCCCCCGTGCTCCTTTGGACCTCTCCCTTTGGAAACATTCAGGAACTGTTTATCCACGTAAATGACACTGCTAAGGTCAGCATGAACTTCTACGTGCCGTACGGTGTGACTGCTGCTTGGCAAACAGGCGGTTGTTTTCCAGCAAATGTCCAATTTCCTTGTATGTCACCTCATTTTCCTCCTGGTGCTTGTTTCATTTGCTGCACAGTTGCAACACGGAAGGCTTCTGGCTCTCTCGTAGGTCCCTGTTCCTGAGGATTGCTCCTAAGAGTCTCATGTGCACAGTGCCCCATACCAAGAAGGTCCCCAGCATACTTGCGTGGAACAAAAAAATGGGTCGTCGCACAATCCTCACGTGAAATTCTTGAGAGTGATTTTATGTTCCTTCCTACACAGCAGGGACGGGTGGCACACCCTAAACATTGTTCTGGGGAACTCAATGCTCAACAGAAGTATACAAAATGACCATGCAATTGATTCAGATAACTTGTGCAGAAATTTAATTGATATAGCATTTATGTACAACAATATAGGTACTTAGGAGTCTTTGGACAAAAGGTTTAATGTTCCAAACCTAGATTTTCTCCCATGATTTAGGGTTGTCAGCTCTGGGGGTTAGGAAATTCCTGGGCAGTTAGGGTGGGGCCTGCGAAGGTGGGGACAGGGATGCCAGCCTCCAGGTGGGGCCTGGAGAAACTGGGAATTACAGTTTATCTCCAGACTACAGAGCCCTGGAGGAAAAGGATGCTTTGGAGGCAGGGCTGGATTAACAATTAGGCCAAGCAGGCACTGGCCTATGAGCCCCCATATCTTTAGGGGCCCCAGGCTATCTTCTCTCCCTGGTTTCCCCCTTGCTTGCAGCCCTCTCAGCCTGTGTACTAGGCTTCCCAACCCTCCCGCCCTGGCGGGGGACCCCAGGATTTCCACCCTCTTCCCCCGCTCCCCCCAAAAATGGAAGCGGGGGGAGGGGGTGGAAACGGCGCCGGGGAGCATGGCCAGTCGCCGTATCCCAGAGCCGGCGAAGCCGCCGCGCCGCTGCTGCCCCCTCCCCTCCCACCACAGCTGCTCCTCCGAGATGAGCCCAGGCTGAGCCCATCTCAGAGGAGCAGCCAAGAGGCGGCAGCAGCGCAGGGGAGGGCGAGGCAGGCCAGGAGCATGGCGAGCCGTGAATCCGGGCCCTTCTAGGACCCGGATTTGCGGCTCGCCACGCCCTCGGTCCGCCTCCACCCCCCCCCTCCGCTTCCACCCCAGAGGCGGAGCAGGCTAGGCGGCAGCGGCGCGGCGGCCTCTTCTCTGCTCGCCGTGGCTGCTCCTCCGAGATGGGCTCAGTCTGAGCCCATCTCGGAGGAGCAGCCACGGCGAGCAGAGAAGAGGCGTCAGCTGCGCAGCGGCGTCGCACGCTCCGAGACGGGGCGGCTCGCCGTTTCCCCCCCTCCCCCCTAGCTCCACCCCAGTGTCTCCTGGCTCCACCCCCAAAGTCTCCTGGCTCCACCCCCAAAGTCCCCAGATATTTTGGGGGTTGGACTTGGGAACCCTACTGTGTACACAACCAGCAACTGAGCTGCTCTTTGCCCGACTTGCCTGGTGCAGCTGATGCCGGTGTCAAGTTTGCCTCTGTCTGCCTCTCCCCCACAGTTTTGTGAAAGGGGCTTTTTGAGAAGGTGCCTGCAGGCTGCAGCAGGGACTGTGGGTGCTCCAACTCTGAGGTAATTTGTGAGGGGGCCCCCAAGATTTTGACTGCCATGCAGCCTCCACAGGGTTTAATCCGGCCCTGTTTGGAGGGTGGACTCTATGGCATGGTACCCCTCTGAGGCCCCTGTCCTCCTAGAGTTGCCAAGTCCAATTTAAGAAATATCTGGGGACTTTGGGGGTGGAGCCAAGATCAAGGCTGTAACAAGCATAATTGAACTCCAAGGGAGTTCTGACCCTCACGTTTAAAGGGACGGCACACCTTTTCAATTCCTTCCTTCCATAGGAAATAATGAAGGATAGGGGCACCTTCTTTTGGGGCTCATAGAATTGGACCCCCCCCTGGTCCAATCATTTTGAAACTTGGGGGATATTTTGGGGAGAGGCACTAGATGCTGTGCTGCAAATTTGGTGCCTCTACCTTAAAAAACAGACCCCCCCAGAGCCCCAGATACCCATGGATCAATTCTCCATGATTTTCTATGGGAATAAATCTCCATAGGGAATAACAGAGTTCCCGGCAGACATTTCCCTCCCCTCCCCCTGCTTTCTGACGACCCTGAAGCGGGGGGAGGGCCTCCAACCCGGGGGATCCCCTGTCCCCACCTGGGGATTGGCAACCCTATATCCTCCCCACCCGCAAATGTTCAGGACTTTCCCAACCTGGAGTTGGCAACCCGACCCGTGTCCCTCCCCAGTGGCTGGGGGGGACCTGGCAACCCTTGGTGGGATTGGGGGAGGGAAGAACTGCCACGAAGTGAAGTCCACCATCCTAAGCAAGAAGAAGAAGAACTGCAGATTTATATCCTGCCCTTCTCTCTGAATCAGAGACTCAGAGCGGCTCATGATCTCCTATATCTTCCCCCGCCCCCAGAACAGACACCCTGTGAGGTGGGTGGGGCTGAGAGAGCTCTGAGAGAAGCTGCCCTTTCAAGGACAACTCCCACGAGAGCGATGGCTGACCCAAGGCCATTCCAGCAGCTGCAAGTGGAGAAGTGGGGAAATCAAATCCGGTTCTCCCAGATAACTCCACGCACTTAACCACTACACCAAACTGGTTCTGGGCAATTTGAGACAACGTCATTAGCACTCTGACAATACTTCAGACTAAATACAACAATTTGTGCCCTGAAAGACTCGTATAATTGGGACACAATCACATTCATAAGTCCATGCAGGTGTTCAAGAAGTCTGCGAAGTCTATTGACGAACGCCCCGGGATATTTTAATTCTTCGTTTTGATTAAAATTCTTCTATGAATGGTCTCTAGTCATTTCTAAGGACGCCAAGAGGAAAAGCAACGTAGCAAATCAATGTGTTGCTTTAATTCCTAGTCCTCCCGTCACAAAGTAACAAAAAGCGTATCCCGGATTTAATCCTGATGCATAGTTTAGGTGGCAGCTTTACTCTCCAGGGAAACTAATCTCTCAAGCCTGAAGGCCAGTTGCAATTCTGGGAGAAATCCAGGCCCCACCTGGAGGTTGGCAACCCTACCTTCATAGGCAGATAACCCCTTCAGTTTGCCAGTAGCTCAAATAGCCACCTCTGGGTTAGGAAGTTGCTGGAGATTTTGGAGCCTGCGGTTAGTAAAATTGGGGAGGGGAAGGAGCTCAACAGGGTCTATAAAGCAATTTTTATTTTATTGCATTTATATCCTGCCTTTGGAGAGTTCACCCTCCAAAGCAGCCATTTCCTCCAGGGGAATTGAGCCCTCTAGTTGACAGATCAGTTGTAATTTCAGGAGATCTCCATGCTCCACCTAGCCTGTTTTTACAAAGGACACTTGTCAACAAATTAGGTCAGTTCATTCTTGGCCCTTTATTCTCTATGGCTGTTACCAGGGGTGGAATTCTAGCAGGAGCTCCTTTGCATATTAGGCCACACACCCCTGATGGAGCCAATCCTCCAAGAGCTTACAAGGCTCTTTTTTCTAAGCTCTTGGAGGATTGGCTACATCAGAGATGCGTGGCCTAATATGTAAAGGAGCTCCTGCTAGAATTCCACCCCTGGCTGTTACATTCTGGTGCTATTTCCCCGCTTGCCCTATATTTAGCAGGATATTTGCCAGTACGTAGATTTGCTACTTGCCCAGTTGGAGTGGATGATTTCCCACCTCTGCCCTCAGTCTGTTGCCCTTGTTAATTTTAGCAACAGGGAAAAAAATGGGGGGGGGGGAAGGAGTGTAGATGGTGACCAGGGCTTTTTTTTGTAGCAGGAACTCCTTTGCATATTAGGCCACACACCCCTGATGTAGCCAGTCCTCTTGGAGCTTACAGCAGGCCAGAAGTGAAGAAGTGAGCAGCGATTCACGAAAACTCATACCCTGACACAAATGTTATTAGTCTTTCAGGTGCTACTGGATTCTTGCTGAGATCATGATGAACGTTCACATGTAGTGGGAACCTGTGCTTCGAGATACCTGCTCAGACTCTGTGCCTAAGATAAGATTTACAGTCACATTGATATTAAAATACTAGTGACCAGTAGGGTTGTGAAGTCCCTCTGCTGCTCCACCAGGGGACTCCACCAGGGAACCCGAAAGTGATGTCATTGCGCTGGGCATGTCACACCGCAGACACTCTAGGATTCGCACTAAAAACTCGATGGTACCACAGAGTTTTACCGCAAATCCTAGAGTGTCTGTGGTGCCATGTGCCCGGCAGAATGACATCACGTCCAGGTGACATCATCATGCAGGGCAACGGGGCTGTATGAGGGCAGGGATCTCTCCGGCAGCCTGCTCTGTGCCAGCAGGTTGGTCCCCCCAAACTGGGGGATCTCCCGCCCCTGGCAGGAGTTTGGCAGCCCTAGTGAACAGGTAGAATCTACATCTGAACAAGTAGAATCACGGAATAGTGGAGTAAAACCAACCCAGAGGACTGTTCTACGACTCATGTCTTGAAAATAGCGAACTTGTTCGAGAACTGAATTGAAATCTCCAGAGTGCGTTGATTATTGATGAGTTACGAGTCCTCATGAAGGCCGAGGCTTGGACTAAAGATGCCTGGCAGCTGTATACATGATTAATATCCTTCTTGACGTCAAGAGTCTCATTCTTGGACTTTGCATCCATCTCCGAAATGCCCGGCAATGGCTCTGCCCCCAAAGCCACTTCCAGCTATGTCTCTCTAATGACATCATTGTTGTGACTGGAAACAGGGCTCTGGTTTTTGCTCTCCGGTGTCACTTCCTGAGCATCGTCTGGAACCTGGGAAATTTTGCCATACCTTCTGTCTCTTACTGATTTCTTACAGGCTGCAAAGGAGAAGAGAAATGTAAGTAGCGTCACACATGAAGCTGCCTTCTACAGAGTCAAATCATTAGTCTATCAAGGTCAGTATTGTTGACCCAGACTGGCGGCAGCCTTTTGTGCCTATTCAGCATCTATAATAAGAGAAGCCATGCTAGGTCAGGCCAATGGCCCATCCAGTCCAATATTCTGTGTCACACAATAGCCAAAAAACCCCAACAGGTGCCATCAGGAGGTCCATCAGTGGGGCCTCATTCATTCACCCATCTCTTCAGCTTCTACTGTTTCATCTACATACTTTCAAGGATATCTTTGTAATCATGAGGGCCAGAAACTTGATGTCCCCTGCCCCACAAAAAGGGCACAAATAAATGCAATCTATTTATTTAATTCAATTTCTAGATCTCATAAAAACATAAGAGAAGCCATGTTAGATCAGGTCAATGGCCCATCCAGTCCAACACTCTGTGTCACACAGTGGCCGAGTGCCATCAGGAGGTCCACCAGTGGGGCTAGAAGCCCTTCCACTGTTGCCCGCCCCCCCCCAAACACCAAGAATGTAGAGTATCACTGCCCCAGATAGAGAGTTCCATCTATACCCTGTGGCTAATAGCCACTGATGGACCTCTGATCCATATGTTTATCCAACCCCGTCTTGAAGCTGTCCATGTTTGTAGCTGCCACCACCTCCTGTGGCAGTGAATCCCATGTGTTAATCACCCTTTGGGTGAAGATGTACTTCCTTTTATCCATTCTAACGGGACTGCTTAGCAATTTCCTTGAGTGCCCCTGAGTTCTTGTATTGTGAGAAAGGGAGAAAAGTACTTATTTCTCTACCTTCTCTATCCCATACATAACCTTTTACCTCTATCATGTCACCTCTCAGTTGACGTTTCTCCAAGCTAAAGAGCCCCAAGCGTTTTAACCTTTCTTCATAGGAAAAGTGTTCCAACCCTTTAATCATTCTAGTTGAGTTTTAACCCCAAAGCATTTTAACCCCAAACGTTTCTCCAAGCTAAAGACCCCCAAGCGTTTTAACCTTTCTTGGAGAGTCACGTTTGGTGTCATGATTAAGTGTGCGGACTCTTATCCAGGACAACTGCATTTGATCCCCCACTCCTCCACTTGTAGCTGCTGGAATGGCCTTGGGTCAGCCACAGCTCTCGTAGGAGTTGTTCTTGAAAGGGCAGCTGGTATAAAGCTCTCTCAGCCCCACCTACCTCACAGGGTGTCTGTTGTGTGGCAGGGGAGAAGGTAAAGGAGATTATGACCGCTCTGAGACTCTGAGTATAGAGCGGGATATAAATCCAATATCTTCATCATGATCTTCTTCATAGGGAAAGTGTTCCAACCCTTTAATCCCTTTAAATTGCCCTTTTTTGCACTTTTTCCAATGCTATAATATCTTTTTTTGAAGTGCGGTGACCAGAATTGTACACAGTACTCCAAATGATGCCGCACCATCGATTTACACAGGGATGTTATAATACTGGCCTACTGTGGTGCACTGAATAGAGCATTGGACTAGGATCCTGGGGATCTGGGTTCAAAGCTCCATTCCACCATCAAGCTTGGGATAGTTGCTTTCCCTCAGCCTAACCGTCCTCACAGGGTTGCTGTGAGGAAAAACTGGGGAAAGGAGAACCAGAAGGAAAGGTGGGATAAGAATGGGCAAGAGAGAAATGACTCTCTTGCCACACTCAGCCCTTTAAAGCTGGGATATAGACAGGGTTGCCAACTTCCCCATGAGGCCTGGAGATCCCCTGAAACAGGGGTGGCCAAACTTGCTTAATGTAAGAGCCGCATAGAATAAATGTCATATGTTTGAGAGCTGCAAGATATGAATGTCAGATGTTGGAAGGAAGGAAGGAAGGAAGGAAGGAAGGAAGGAAGGAAGGAAGGAAGGAAGGAAGGAAGGAAGGAAGGACGGAAGGAAGGAAGGAAGGAAGATGGGGAGGGAAGAGGTAGAGGTAGAAAGAAAGCAGCTTAAACTTTAAATGCCTTCTCCAGGCTGGCCAACTGGGTGGTGGGGACTTTGAGAGCTGCATGGTTTGTGTGAAAGAGCCATATGTGGCTTCTGAGCTATGGTTTGGCCACCCCTGCCCTGGAATTACAACCAATTGCCGGATGACAGAGATCAGTTCCCCTGGAGAAAATGGCTACTTTGGAGGGTGGACTCTAGGGCATTGTACCAAGCTGAAGTCCTTCCCTTCAACCTAACTCCGCCCTCCCCTGGCTCCACCCCAATTTCCAGAAATTTCCCAGTTCGGAGTTATAGAACTGGGCTTCTGGAAAGGGCAGAATGGAGCTGGTGGGTTGGCTGGGGTTAACCCCTGCTTGTCCCCTGAACAGCCAATTGCATCTTGGCATAAACATCTCGGCATAAAGATAATGCATGGGATGGAGAAAGTAGAGAACTCGTGGGCATTCGATGAAATTGCTGAGCAGTCAGGTTAATACGGATAAAAGGAAGTGCTTCTTCACCCAAAGGGTGATTAACATGTGGAATTCACTGCCACAGGATATATATAATTGGCCTGATCCAACATGGCTTCTCTTATGTGACACAGAGTGTTGGACTGGATGGGCCATTGGCCTGATCCAACATGGCTTCTCTTATGTTCTTATGTGACACAGAGTGTTGGACTGGAGGGGCCATTGGCCTGATCCAACATGGCTTCTCTTATGTTCTTATGTGACACAGAGTGTTGGACTGGATGGGCCATTGGCCTGATCCAACATGGCTTCTCTTATGTTCTTATGTGACACAGAGTGTTGGACTGGAGGGGCCATTGGCCTGATCCAACATGGCTTCTCTTATGTTCTTAAGTGACACAGAGTGTTGGACTGGATGGGCCATTGGCCTGATCCAACATGGCTTCTCTTATGTTCTTATGTGACACAGAGTGTTGGACTGGAGGGGCCATTGGCCTGATCCAACATGGCTTCTCTTATGTTCTTAAGTGACACAGAGTGTTGGACTGGATGGGCCATTGGCCTGATCCAACATGGCTTCTCTTATGTTCTTATGTGACACAGAGTGTTGGACTGGATGGGCCATTGGCCTGATCCAACATGGCTTCTCTTATGTTCTTATGTGACACAGAGTGTTGGATTGGAGGAGCCATTGGCCTGATCCAACATGGCTTCTCTTATGTTCTTATGTGACACAGAGTGTTGGACTGGATGGGCCATTGGCCTGATCCAACATGGCTTCTCTTATGTTCTTATGTGACACAGGGTGTTGGACAGGATGGGCCATTGGCCTGATCCAACATGGCTTCTCTTATGTTCTTATGTTAACCAAGAATGCCCAATGGCACCGTTTTTTATTGTATCTTCCTTGACGCTGTCAGATTGACGCCTTCAAAGCCTGACCCTTGCAGGGCAGGGCTGAGGCTTTTGACAGCTCCATTTTCTTGTTCTGTCAACATTTCATTTCCGGATACATCAGGAAGGTAGAGCACTGGGAACAGGCGTTTGTTAAACAAGCCGCCTTTATACACTTTAGCGACACCCAAGGATATCTCTTACAGGGGGTCACACTGGTCTCGGTCTCTCTCTCTTACACACACACTTTTTTGGACTGGGCAAACAGAGCTGGGAGCAGTGCTCTTGGGGACGGAAGGATTGTTTAAACTGGGAGCAGGCAGGCTGCTTTTAGGCCCTGCCTTATCAGTTTCCTGGTGAGTCACCTGTAGGAAACAGCGGAACAAGACATTCCATTGTTCACAGGCTGCCACCTCAGACAGGCTTCAAAAGTAAACTCTTCTTGTGTGTGAAAAGCTTTTGCTGCCTGTCGATAGCTCTCGCTGGGAGTGTTTGACCTGCTTTCGCAGTCAACGTTTCTCGGGAATGGCTCAACAAACACTCCGATGAATACCTGGAACACTTATTCATGTTAAATAGGGTGAAGGGCACCCATCCCGAGTCAGGCCCAGGTTGGCACGGCTAACAGCAGAAAGCCCACAATTCATGAGTGCCAAACCCAACAACATTTCCATGGACAGACTGCTCTGGCTAGAGTAACCTTTTATTATTGGATTTGAAAGGGCTATGATTAAGGTGCTTGCCACTCAAAATGGCTACCTGCAAGCCACAACATAATACATGTAACTGGGACTTTTTTTGTAGCAGGAACTCCTTTGCATATTGGGCCACACCCCCATGATGTAGCCTATAATATAGTGGGTTCCAAGCATTGAAGAGGCGTGGTGGTAGTAAACAATAGCTCTTTATTAGGTACACAGCATTGTAAGTGGCTGCACTGTAAGTCTGGAGAACTGGCCCCACGGGCCCAACTATATACAACTCAGTTCTTTTGCAAGCATGTTATTGGGTCATTCAAACTGGCGGGGGCCTTGTGATTGGTGTAGGGCAGCTGAGATTTGGATCCTACGACCCATTGTTCCCAAGTCCCCAAGCTGATTCCAATGATTCCAATAAGCCAGGCAGGAATTCAGTCCTAATTCAGTCCTCTATTGAGTCCACATACACAACACAGCCAATCCTCCAAGAGCTTACAGGTCTCTTCGTACAGGGCCTACTGTAAGCTCCAGGAGAATTGGCTACATCAGGGGGGCGGGGCCTAATAGGCAAAGGAGGTCCTGCTAGAATTCCTTACAGGGCTCGTCGTACAGGGCCTGCTGTAAGCTCCAGGACAATTGGCTACATCAGGAGGGTGTAGCCTAATATGCAAAGGAGTTCCTGCTACAAAAAAAGCCCTTGTCTTACAGGAAGGAACCAGCAGATTAATTACCATAAATTAATTTGTGGGATTCCCTGGCAGAAGGTAGAGTGAGAGTCACATTTTGAGTTCACAGGGTTGCCACCAGCAGGACGATTGGGGACAGGGACATATGTGATGGCCACAGTAACAAACAGCTTTAAAAAGGGGATTAGATAGAATCATGGAGGAGAGGTCTATCAGTGGCTACTCGCCGTGGTGACTAAAGGGAACCTCCACATTCAGAGACACTAAACCTTTGACTCCTAAAGCCAGGAGGCAACATCAGAGGAAGCTCTTGGTCTCCCTGCCCTGTTCTCGGTTATCCGGAAGAACTGCTTGGTCACTGTTTGAGACAGGATGCTGGACTACATGGACTACTAATCTGATCCAGCAGGGCTCTTCTTATGTTTTTTTGTTATGCTGTTGTGTGATGATATCCCTTCTTGTGTAAGCCCAAAAGCAACAGCAGTAACTCTAGGAATCACTGGAAACTCTATGGGAAAACCATAGAATTTCCAGCGATGCCTAGAGCTACCACTGTTGATTTCCTCGGAAGTGAAGCTGTCATACTCACAACACTGGGGAGTTTTTCAAATCCCCCCCATTACTACTTGGAATGGCGGTGAGTAATGAGGTCACAGGGCAAGGAATCTCCCACCCTGACTGGTGGCTCAGCAGGCCTGCTTCAAAAGGGGACGAGACAAAACCATGGAGGAGAGGTCCACCTATGACTATTAGCCATGATGACCGAAGACCTCCTTCTTCTGAGGCAGGCAGTGGTTCTCTATCAGTGCTGGAGGAGGTGGGGCCATGGGAAATGAAATCCAGTTGTCAGTTGCAGGGTGAAACTAGCTGTTTAGCAATCATCTAAAAAAGGTGTTTGTTTTATTTCAGGGGAAGTGCATACTTAGTCTTTCCCACTCTCACAGGCTTGCCAGCTTTGGGTTGGGAAATACCCGGAGATTTTGGGGGTGGAGTGTGAGGAAGGCAGGGTTTGAACTGTAGAAGAAGACGAATAGCCGATTTATACCCCACCCTTCTCTCTGAATCAGTCTCAGAGTGGCTTACAATCTCCTTTATCTTCTTCCCCCACAACAGACATCCTGTGAGGTGGGTGGGGCTGAGAGAGCTCTCCCAGAAGCTGCCTTTGCAAGGACAGACTCTCAGAGCAGCTTAAAATCTCCTTTCCCTTCTACCCCCATAACAGACACCCTGTGAGGTGGGTGGGGCTGAGAGAGCTCTCCCAGAAGCTGCCCTTTCAAGGACAACTTCTGCAAGAGCTATGGCTGACCCAAGGCCATTCCAGCAGCTGCAAGTGGAGGCATGGGGAATCAAACCTGGTTCTCCCAGATAAGAGTCCGTGCACTTAACCTGGTTTGGGGAGTGGAGGGACTTCAATGGGTATAATGTCATAGAGACCACCTTCGAAAGCAGCCATTTTCTCCAGAGGAATTGATCTTTGTCATCTGGAGGTTGGCAGTAATCCCAGGAGTTCTCCAGCCACCACCTGGAGGTTGGCAGCCCTATCTCCACCACCTTTCCCCTACATTCCCCTTCGCTTTTCATCCAAAGATGGGGCCAGTTTGGGAATTCCAGCAGGGAACAATCAGCAGGGGAGTGGAGAGGAAGGGAGGGGAGAAATAGGGACATAAGAACATAAGAGAAGCCATGTTGGATCAGAAAAAAGGTTAAGTACTCCCCCCCGGTCCCCTACTCCGTCTGTTGCTTTCCCCCTCCAAACTGAGCCATCCCCATCTTCTTTTCTAGATGTTCAGCGGAGAACTGGATTCTCAGACAAATGTCTCTCTGGTGTCTCCCTGTCATTAATAAAGCAAGAACGGCAGGGTTTGTTGCGAGGATGAAAAAAGGGAATACATGAGCTAAGCTTCAGAGATATGGGTGCCATACACCTACTGAACAAATACTGAGATAATCCCATTCCCACCCCCCCGGCCACACGCAACTAGTTTAAATCTGGTTTATCAGGGTTACGCCATGATGGAAGGGCAGATCTGATTCAGTAAAGAGGTGCAACTTGCCAGCATTGAGTTCTGTTGCAAAACCAGAGGTTCTCTGGCGGCAAAACTGGGCACAATTTGCAATGCAGAATTAGTGGGGGAGGGAACCTTCCCCTTTGTACCTTTGTGCCACGAATCTTTTCCCCGCTTCCTCTTCTTTGCCAGTGCCTGGTGGTTCTCCTTTAGACTGCAATATTTTTCTTTCACGGAAGCACCTTGGAAGCTTTCGTCGTCCCCCATACCAGTCACCTACACAAACATATGGGAAGGGGGGATTAATTAATGAATTAATTAATTAAATTCACATCCCACATTTCTGCCCTCACAAGGTGTTCAGATGTTGTTCAGCTGTGTGGCTGTAAGTTGCCAACAAGTTTTGATTTATTGGCATTCATTACTGAAATTTCATGGTCAATGCTTTGCGCCTAAGACCCAGGGAAAACATGAAATGGCTGGGCATTGTGAGCTTTGGTACATCAGTTGCTTCATATGCTCGTCAGTCAATGGAGAAAAGAGAGACTCTGCTCCGTAGCTCCTGTGCGATTGAGCAAACCTGGCAAAGCGCGCTGTGATGCAGAAGGAAGAGCGAGAGAGAAAGAAGCAGATGACAGTCAGTTGCTCGTGGGCATGATAGGAGCCCTCTGGGGCCTGATCCAGCCCTCAAGCTGCACATTTGACACCCCTGTTCTAGTGAGAGCTGGTCGTAAGCTAAGTAGGTGGGACAGGCTAGGCAAGATATGAGCTAAGGGCCAGTGGAGGTTGAAGGATGGGATACTGAAAATAAGACAAACCTCACTGTCCGATGTGCTGGGTTCATCAGATTCTTCCTTCATGGATTCTGAATCGGCATCATCTAAAGAAAACAAAGAACAGTGAAAGATGTATTTATTTTAAACACTTATTACCTGCTTTTCTTCCTTATGGTGCTCAAGGTGATTTACAATAGAAATAGAATACATAAAACCGAGTACAGTACATAAAACCAAAATTTAAAATCATAGTTTAAAACTTCTTTAATCAAACACAGTCCTAAAATAATACTGTCTTCAGCTGCCTCCTGAAGATCAGAAGCGAGAGGGCCAGGCACACCTCCTTGGGGAGGCTGCTCCATTACTCTGGGGCTATCACTGAAAAGGCCCTTCCTTGCCTATTTCTTTGACTGATTTTAGTGCAACCAGGGGTGGAATTCTAGCAGGAGCTCCTTTGCATATTAGGCCACACCTCCTGATGTAGCCAATCCTCCAAGAGCTTACAAAAAAGAGCCTTGTAAACTCTTGGAGAATTGGCTAGATCAGATCTCAGAAGCTAAGAAGGGTCAGAAGTGGATGTAACCCTTGCAACAGATCAACACCTTTCTCATAATATCTCCCCAAGTCATTGCTCAAGTGGCTCGGCCCCACAACTGGCCCTGGCTAGAATGTAAGAGAAGCCATGTTAGATCAGGCCGATAACCCATTCAGTCCAACACTCTGTGTCACACAGTGGGCAATAAACCAGGTGCCATTAGGAGGTCCACCAGCGGGGCCAGGACACTAGAAGCCCTCCCACTGTTGCCCCCCCACAAGCACCAAGAATACAGAGCATCACTGCCCCAGACAGGGAGTTCCAACAATACCCTGGGGCTAATAGCCACTGATGGACTTCTGCTCCAGATGTTTCTCCAATCCCCTCTTGAAGCTGTCTATTCTTGCAGCTTAGGGCTACCAAGTCCCCAGTTCAGGTGGGGGTTCCCCCACCCTGGAGGTTTCCAACCCTCAGGCCCAAGGCGGAACCTCCCCCAACATTGCCGGCATGATGACATCATCCGGAAGTGATGTCATCATGCTGGCGACGTCATGCTGCGGCTGTTCTAGGTGTTTCTGGGAAAACTCTATAGTTTTCCTGGACGCTCTAGCCATTTGGGAGGGGGGAAACGCTGAGGGCTTCAAGGTACTTGGCAATCCTATTGCAGCTATCATCACCACCTGTGGCAGTGAATCCCATGTGTTAATCACCCTTTGGGTGAAGAAGTAGTTGGGTGAAGTAGTAGCCACCACCGCCATATCTTGCGACAGCCTATTCTGTAACAGCATCGTGTGTGGTATGCAGAAGGGCTAGGAATGCCTCACGGACCTGTCGAAGCAGGTTTTGTGGAAGCCTGCGATCTCTGGAATTTGACTGAGAAAACCAGTGAATCCAGGTGAGGCATGAGAACCAGATCAACGAGCACCCAAAAAACGCCAATTTGGAGATGACCCAAGGGCGACGGAAGAACAATGTGAGGCCGGCAAGGGAGGAGAAAGCAAAGAAGGTGGCGAACGGAAGCAAAGCCAAGATGCCAGCTGAGACATGGGCTGGCAGAGATCCTGGACCTTCTCGGCCAGCAGATAGCCACCAAACGAGACTGAGGCAATGGCTGAGCTCAAGTCTTTCAGCAGAAGTCTTCCTAGCAAGAAGAGACTTGTACAGGGCAGATAAGAGGCTACAAACAGCACTGAGTACTAACTGCCGCCCTGCAACCATTCAGTGTCCTTCCATTAGCACCATCACAGTGCTAATGAGCATGTGCTACAGAGCCCCAGCATGGTTCAGTGCAGGGGTGGCCAAACTTGCTCAATGTAAGAGCCACATAGAATAAATATTGTATGTCTGAGAGCACAGATATCTGAGAGCCACAAGACATGAATATCAGATGTTTGCGAGTCACAAGACAGAAAGAGAGGGAGGGAGGAAGGATGGAAAGGAAATAGATGGAGGAGGGGAGGGGGAGGTAGAAAGAAAGCAACTTTGACTTTAAATGCATTCTCCAAGCTTCCAGTTGACTTAGATTGGAGAACTGATTTAAAAAGACAAATGCCTTCTCCAACCCAACCAGTTGGGGCTTGGAGAGCCACAGTTTGGCCACCCCGGTACAGTGGCGGGATTCACATCCAAGAGATTCAGATTTAAATCTCCACTCCACTGTAGAAGCTTGCTGACTGACCTTGGGCCAGTCACACACTTTCAGCCTAACCTGCCTCACAGGGTCGTTGTGAGGATGATGATGATGATGATGATGATGATATTGGATTTATATCCCACCCTCCACTCCAAATCTCAGAGTGGCTCACAATCTCCTTTATCTTCCTCCCCCACAACAGACACCCTGTGAGGTGGGTGGGGCTGAGAGAGCTCTGACAGAAGCTGCCCTTTCAAGGACAACTCCTGCGATAGTTAAGGGTAACCCAAGGCCATTCCAGCAGGTGCAAGTGGAGGAGTGGCGAGTCAAACCCGGTTTTCCCTGATAAGAGTCCACGCAGGTAACCACTACACCAAACTGGTGGAGAGGGAAAACTGTAGGAGAGGGAAAAGATGTCAGCTGCTGGAGAGAAAGGCAGAGTAGAAATGAAGTGGATAAACAGGACTGCTCTGTGTTGCTATTCTCCAGTGTAGTATATATAGAATCCACCTCTTTAGTGGAACTCCCGCTCTTCACATGAATGGAGATGGATCAAGATGGGTAGATTGAAGAAATGAGCACTGACTCACGAAAACTCCTCCCCTGTCCAGGCCTGTAGCTACGGGGGGGCCCAGTGGCGGGCAGACCACTCTATTTAAACCCCCCTTCCCTCTGTAGGGCCCCTCCATTGGAGGGCCTCCGATATGTGCTAATTCAGCCAGCAGGACCCAAGAAAAAGGGAGGGAAAGAGAGCGTGTGAGAGAGCAACAAGCACAAGAGCGGCAGTGAAAGCTACAATGAGGAGGAGAGCGAGAGAGCGACATTGAGGGAGAGAGAGAGAAAGCGAGAGAGAGAGAGTGACAGTGAGAGAGAGAGAAAGCGAGAGAGAGAGCGTGACAGTGAGAGAGAGAGAGAGAGCGTGAGAGAGAGCTGGGGCCAGGCGGGCTGGTTGCTGGAGGGAAGAAGCAGCCAAGCCCCATGCTCCCCTCCCCCCATTTTAAAAAATCTCCTGGGCCCTTCCACCCAAAATTTTCTGGCTACAGGCCCCTGCCATAAATGGTGTTAGTCTTTTAAGGCGCGACTTGATTCTTGCTCTTCACACGAACGGGTGTATCTTCTGGAATACGTTATTTAGAACAGGGCTGTTGATCGTGGGGGGTCCAGCCCTTGCGAAGTTCTTTCCTGCCTGGCTGTTCTCCCCCTGGAAGCTGGCAGCCCTACAAAACAACTTGGTCTGTTGTATCCAGTTATAGTTGTGGCCCTCCCTCCCTCTTTTCCCCTCTCTTCCTGGTTTATTTAGATTTTTTTCCATAGAGGGCTTCTGGAGTTCTGGCCTTGCTAGTAGACCTCCTGATCATAGAATCATAGAGTTGGAAGGGACTTCCAGGGTCATCTAGTCCAACCCCCTACACATGCAGAAAACTCTAAAATACCTCCCCCTAAATTCACAGGATTGTCATTGCTGTCAGATGGCCATCTAGCCTCTGTTTAAAAACCTCCAAGGAAGGAGAGCCCACCACCTCCAGAGTGAGTCTGTTCCACTGAGGAACCGCTCTAATGGTCAGGAAGTTCTTCCTCATGTTGAGCCAGAAACTCTTTTGTCTTAATTTCAACCCATTGGTTCTGGCCCTACCTTCTGGGGCCAAAGAAAACAATTCCACGCCAACCTCTACATGACAGCCCTTCAAGTACTTGAAGATGGTGATCCTATCACCTCTCAGCCGCCTCCTCTCCAGGCTAAACATCCCCAGCTCCTTCAACCTTTCCTCATAGGACTTGGTCTCCAGACCCCTCACCATATTCGTCGCCCTCCTCTGGACCCGTTCCAGCTTGTCTATATCCTTCTTAAAATGTGGTGCCCAAAACTGAACACAATACTCCGGGTGAGGTCTTACCAGAGCAGAGTAAAGCGATACCATCACTTCACGTGATCTGGACACTATATCACAGTATTGACTCATGTTCAGCATATGGTCCACTAAGACCCCTAGATCCTTTTTGCACATACTACTGCTAAGACAAGTCTCCCCCATCCGATAAACATGCATTGGATTTTTCCTACCTAAATGCAGAACTTTACATTTATCCCTGTTAAAATTCATTTTATTGGTTTTAGCCCAGTTTTCCAGCCTGTCAAGGTCATCCTGTATCTGTTTTGTTTTTTTCCTCTGGTTGGAACATTGCCATCTCATGATGGTTTCATCTTTTATAATAGATACATAAATTATCATATGGTTTTGTTTTTGTTCTGTTTTGTTTCTGGTTCTTGTTTTTTGCATGTGTATAGATTTGATTTTTTTTTTCTAAAAAAGAACCACAACAAGAAAAGTCTGCTCTGGGTGTTCATCTGCTTTGCTGCTGAAATTGGAGACAACCCAGGAAACAGTTCTTGAAATATTCTGGTCTTAGAGCATGTCAGTCTTTATAGGCACTGTGTCTGAAGCAAATTTATAACCGGTGGAAATTTGGCTATCAGTTTGTTTCTTGGCACAGTGCCTACAACGACTTGACAGGCCGGCAAGATATGATACCTAGAGCTCATGCTTGATTGCATTTTTTTCAAGCTGTGATTTGGACCAACTGGGCTGCTTAGCTTCAGTAAAGTTGATCTATCAGAATCAGAGTGGGAAAGGACCTCCAAGGTCATCTAGTCCAACCCCCTGCATAATTCCTTCCTCCCACACCTCTAGTGACCCCACACCTCCATACCCAGAAGATGGCAAAAAACCTCCAGGATCCCTGGCCAAACTGGACTGGAGAAAAATTGCTGCCTGACCCCAAAGTGGTGACCAGCATTTCCCTGGGCGTGTAAGAAAGTAAGAACTGGAAGACTGACCAAGAGAGAGATCTTGGGGTTGCGGTAGATAACTCACTGAAAATGTCAAGACAGTGTGCGATTGCAATAAAAAAGGCCAACGCTATGCTGGGAATTATTAGGAAGGGAACTGAAAACAAATCAGCCAGTATCATAATGCCCCTGTATAAATCGATGGTGTGGCCTTATTTGGAGTACTGTGTAAAATTCTGGTCACTGCACCTCAAAAAGAATATTATAGCATTGGAAAAAGTCCAGAAAAGGGCAACTAGAATGATGAAAGGTTTGGAACCTTTCCCTATGAAGAAAGGTTAAAACGCTTGGGGCTCTTTAATTTGAAGAAACGTCAACTGTGGGGTGACATGATAGAAGTTTACAAGATTATGCATGGGATGGAGAAAGTAGAGAAAGAAGTACTTTTCTCCCTTTCTCACAATACAAGAACTCCTGGACATTCGATGAAAGTGCTGAGCAGTCGAGTTAAAACGGATAAAAGGAAGTCCTTCACCCAAAGGGTGATTACATGTGGAATTCTCTGCCACAGGAGGTGGCAGTGGCTACAAGCATAGCCAGCTTCAAGAGGGGGCTAGATAAAAATATGGAGCAGAGGTCCATCAGTGGCTATTAGCCACAGTGTGGATATCTATCTATCTATCTATCTATCTATCTATCTATCTATCTATCTATCTATCTATCTATCTATCTATCTATCTATCTATCTATCTATCTATCTACCTACCTACCTACCTATCTATACTTTTTTCTTTTTGGCCACTGTGTGACACAGAGTGTTGGACTGGATGGGCCATTGGCCTGATCAAACATGGCTTCTCTTATGTTCTTATGAACCTCCTGATGGCACCTGGTTTATTTGGTCACTGTGTGACACAGAGTGTTGGACTGGATGGGACATTGGCCTGATCCAACATGGCTTCTCTTATGTTCTTAAAGGACCACGAGAGCTAAGCACTGATGCAACCCTTCTTGCCTTCCTTCTCATGATCTGCCTAAGTTCACAGAATCAGCATTGCTGTCAGATAGTCATCTAGCCTCCTCCAAAGAAGGAGACCCCCACCAAGGTTCCTTTGGACCATTCCCTGGGGCTTTATTTGGTAGCAATGGGAGCTACAAACTTGGGGAAAAAATGAAACGGGGTCGTTTTGTAGAAAAATAGGTGGTGGAGCTCATTAGCTTAACTCATTAGCATATGCCACCCCCAGCCAAAAGCAACCCGATGCAAGAAAGGAGAGCCCCGGGCAAGCGAGGCGTACTTGGGCTGGCTAGAGATCCAGCCAGCCCAAGCAGGCCTCACTCACCTGGGGCTCTCCTTGGCTGCCACCCCACCACAGTCAAAAGGCCAGCAAGCCACCTGCCACCCAAAATCACATCAGAAGTGGAGAAAGGGTGGCATGGGCTTCTCCAGGGGTTAATGAGGGCTGCTGGGGATGTGACAAAAGCCTCTGGTGGCTGGCTGGCTGCCCGCTCTCCTAATCCAGGGATTGTTATACAGCTGCACCTACTATTCAATGGACAAGGTAGGTAGGTTTGGGGGGGGGGAAGAGGGGGAACCCTCAGAAAGGTTCAGGAGCTAATCTGAGGCCTGGCAGTATTTATTTACCTGGTTCATCTGTTCCTTGCTTCTCTGCACCAAAAGGTATCTTCATGTCTAGATCAGCAGCCATGTCACTCGATGCCGTCTTGGAAACGGGAAGTTCTTGTACCATAGAAATCTGCAGGACATCAAAATGGACTTATCTGTCTGAGGATGATTCCCAACAAAACATGTTGCACGTTCCCATCCTGTATAAATACGGTTGCCGGTTTGGGGCTAGGAAACACCTGGAGATTTTGGGGAACGGAGCCTGGAGAAGGCAGGGCATTGGGGAGGGAAGGGACTTCAACGGGGTATAATGCTATAGAACCCACCTTCCAAAGTAGCCATTTTCTCCAAGGGAACTGATCTTGGCTATCTGGAAATCAATTGTAATAGTGGGAGATCTCCAGGTCCTACTAGGAGGTTTGCAACCCTAGCTGGGCCAAGTGGGCGGCCAAGTGTGATAACTAAGCCTTCTGAGGAAACCCAAACATATCCTGAGGAATATGATAGTGACGCTCACTAGGAACTGTTTTAGGAAAATGGCATGCAGAAATGGCTGAAACCCCTTAAGAACTTAAGAGAAGCCATGTTGGATCAGCCCAATGTTCTATCTATCTATCTATCTATCTATCTATCTATCTATCTATCTATCTATCTATCTATCTATCTATCTATCTATCTATCTATCTATCTATCTATCTATCTATCATCTTTCCACACACATATATATGTGGCTAATAGCCACTGATGGACCTTTGCTCCATATTTTTATCTAACCCCCTCTTGAGGCTGGCAATGCTTGTAGCCGCCACCACCTCCTGTGGCAGCGAATTCCACATGTTAATCACCCTTTGGGTGAAGAAGGACTTCCTTTTATCCGTTCTAACCCAATTGCTCAGCAATTTCATCCAATGCCCACGAGTTCTTGTATCGTGAGAAAGGGAGAAAAGTACTTCTTTCTCTACTTTCTCCATCCCATGCATAATCTTGTAAACTTCTATCATGTCACCCCGCAGTCGACGTTTCTCCAAGCTTAATGAATGCATAAGAAAAATGCATGGTACCCAATTTGGATCAGGAGAACCATGGCATGTATGTAATTAATGCGAGGAATTCACAGTGGTGGCAGCTACAAGCATAGATAGCTTCAAGAGGGGATTGGATAAACATATGGAGCAGAGGCCCATCGGCTGTTAACAACAAGGAATAGAGGGAACACTCTGTTTGGGGCAGTGATGCTCTGTATTCTTTGTGCTTGGGGGGCATCAGTGGGAGGGCTTCTGGAGGTCTGGCCCTGGTGGTGAATATCCCAACAGTACCTGGGTTTTGGCCACTGTGTGACACAGAGTGCTGGACTGGATGGGCCATTGGCCTGCTCCAACATGGCTTCTCTTATGTTCTTACACTGGTCCCTCATTTTATACAATGATTACTTGTTCACTAGACATAATGAGATGATCACCTAGGGTGCCAGAAGTGGAAGGGCAGGGACCAGTTCTGTGGCCTCCACCTGACTACCCACTGGCCTCTCTACAGTAGCAAGTGGCAGCCCCCAGAGATGCCCCCAGCCCAAATGAGTGGTCAGTGGGGAGTCTCCTCTATCTCTCCCTTGTTCCATCACAGGCACCCAAAAGCCTTGGGCTAGTCCAGACTTCATAGATGTGATTGTTACCCCCAGGGCTGTTTTTTGTAGAAAAAGCCCAGCAGGAATTCATTTGCATAGTAGGCCACACCCCCTGACACCAAGCCAGCTGGAACTGCATTTCTGTGTGTCACTGCTCAAAAAAGCCTTTGTTACACCATCAATTGTGTCTGCCATACAGTGTGCGGGATTACCACTGGAGGTGCATTGCGTATCAGATTTTTATATCAGTCAAGCTGCAATGAATGTGACTCACATTCACTTGCAAACAGGAGGTTAGGCAGGAGCTGGGACTGGCTGTAGCTCCTGCTCAGTACCGGCCCAACCTCGCATGGCGCCCTAGGCAGACTCGCTGCCTGCTGCCCCCCTCCACAGTGCCCCCCCCGGTGCCTCCCCCCCGGCTCCACGCCCCCTGCGACTCCCCTCCGCGTGCCTCCTTCCCCCTCCCTTCCCCACCCCATGTCTATTTCAATGCCGGAATGGGGCTCCAACTCCACGTTCCCGGCTGTCTAAGGATCAGCTGATTGGTGGGTAAAACCGTGCTGTGTGGCCACGCTCACTGTCTGTCAGGACCAGCGTCCTGAAAGGGCGGCCCTGCTGCTGCTAACTCCTCCCCACTTCCCGGATGGGAAGGAAGTAGTGAGGAGTCAGCAGAGCGGGGCTACCCTTTCAGGACGCTGGTCCTGACAGACAGTGAGCGTGGCTGCACGGTGCGGTTTTACCTGCCGATCAGCTGATTGGCAGGGGGGGAGGGCACATGCGTTTAGATAGTCAGGAACATGGCGTTAAAGCCCTGTTCCGGCGTTGAAATAGACATGGGGTGGGGAAGGGAGGGAGGAGGAGGATGGGGAGTGGGCAAACTAGGTGTTTCCCTTGGGGAGGAAGGAGGAGGCTGAATTTGGCTCCCTGTCCTGCTGGCGCCCTAGGCAACCGCCTAGTTTGCCTAGTGGGTGAGCTGGCTGTGCTTCTGTTGAGCGTTTTTCAGCATTCTCATTTTCCTTGCTTGTAAATTCCTGTTTCTTTGGAGGGTTCCCCCCCCCTGTTTTGCACGGGTTTTGCTCTTTCTAGTGGTCAATTCAATATCACACTGATTTATTTCCAGCATAAAACCCTGCAGTTTAAATCTCCATGGAGGTATGTCAGACATAAACCTGTGTGATATCGAATCGATCACTAGAGGGAGCAAACCACATGCAGAACTAGGGGTGGCCAAATTCGCTTAACGTAGCAGCCACATAGAATAAACATCAGATGTTTGAGAGCAGGCAGGCAGGCAGGCAGGCAGGAAGGAAGGAAGGAAGGAAGGAAGGAAGGAAGGAAGGAAGGAAGGAAGGAAGGAAAATAGATGGGGAGAGAGATGTGGAAAGAAAGCAACTTTAACTTTAAATGCATTCTCCAAGCAGCCAGCTGGCTTGGCTTGGAGAAGTCATTTAGAGAAGCACCTTCTCCAAGATAGCCGATGGGATGGTGAGGGCTACAGGAGAAACAAAATATGTGTGAAAGAGCCCACATGTGGCTCCTGAGCCACAGTTTGGCCACCCCTGTGCAGAACAGACACAAACAAGCTGGGAAAATGAGAATACAGAAGAGCCCTGTGTGTGCAGTTTGCTGCTGCAAGAAATAACATCAGCTCCTAGCAACCTAGAAGAAAAAAATAGAAGAGCAAGAAGAAGAAGACTGTAGATTTATACCCCATCCTTCTCTCTGAATCAGAGACTCAGAGCTGTTTACAATCTCCTATATCTTCTCCCCCCACAACAGACAGACACCCTGTGAGGTGGGTGGGGCTGAGAGGGCTCTCACAGCAGCTGCCCTTTCAAGGCCAACCTCTGCCAGAGTTATGGCTGACCCAGCAGGTGCAAGTGGAGGAGTGGGGAATCAAACCCGGTTCTCCCAGATAAGAGTCCGTGCACTTAACCACTACATCAAACTGGCCCTCTGGAAATAGACATTGTTCTTACCAAAGATGCTGCTATGTCCTCTTGGGCTTTGATAATGAGCTTCTCTGACTCTTTGCTCTCCTGGAGATGCCTAGCTACTTGGAGCTGGTTGGAGGAGCAGGTCTTCTGAAGACTAGGGCTTCCCTGCGGCTCTCGACTGGGACTCTCAGCCTCACGTTTCATAGGGAGCTGTTGCCATTTAGCCGCCTTCTGGTTCTCCCTTCCTCTTCCATAATCTGATAGGTCCAGAGGTGCTTCAGTGAAATACTCCCTCATGGCTTCCGCCTTCTCTGTTTGCTCCAGGTCTTCCCTATTAGCTAGGCTCAATTTCTCTCTAACCCCATCGTCGGGATCGTCCCAAAACTGCTTCTCCTTTTTGCATTCCTTATCCCCTGTCAGCGACGGAGAGGGGGATCTGTCTTGGGAAGGATTGAAGCTGACCTCCATTCTGGCCTTCAGTTCTTCTTGTTGCGCCAGTAGATACTGGAGCTTCTCTTGGTGATGAAGAAAGGGGAGCCTGCTCTCAAGATGGTGGTCCTTCATGTACATCATAGCCCCCGGGAGATCCAAGATGGAGGCCTGGTCTTCCCACTCGTCCTGCAGCCGCGTTTTGCCTCCCACTTCCCTGGCCATGAACAAGTGGTGAGGGAAAGCGCCATCCCGGCTTCCGGAGTTTTTCCGAAGACCAAGATGGTGGAGGGCAAGGTGCTGATTGAGGAGACAGAGCTGCTCTTTCCTGGCGGCCAGCTTCAGTGTTTCGTAGGATGCTGCGATGTCGTGGGCATCTATTTTGTTTGCTCTTGCATAACTGAAAGAAAGATTTACTCGCTTATTAAAAATACCCAGACTGGAGAATTTCTGAGAGCTCAAGTAGGTTTATAGATGTTGCCTCAGCCACCCAAATATCTGAGTCTCATTTTCCTATAGCTCAGGGGTGGCCAACTGTAGCTCTCCAGATGTTTTTTGCCTACAACTCCCTTCAGCCCCAGCCAGCATGGCCCATGGCTGGGGCTGATGGGAGTTGTAGGCAAAAAAACATCTGGAGAGCTACCGTTGGCCACCCCTGCTATAGCTCATTTGCGGTATCAGCAGGGCCAGAACTCCGGAAGCCCTACTGCTATTACCGCCCCCCCCTCCCAACAACAAGGATATGGAGCATCACTGCCCCAGACAGAGTGCTCCCTCTATACCTTGTGGCCAGTAGCTGCTGATCGACCTCTGCTCCATGTTTATCCAGTCCCCTCTTGAAGCTGCCACCATTTCCTGTGGCAGTGAATTCCACACATTAATTTAAAAAAAGAGCCTTGTAAGCTCTTGGAGGGTTGGCTACATCAGGGGGTGTGTGGCCTAATATGCAAAGGAGTTCCTGCTAGAATTCCACCCCTGACCAGAACTGTACACAGTATTCCAAATGAGGCTGCAGCACAGATCTCTACAGGGGCGTTCTAATAGCGGCCATTTTGTTCTCATTCCCTTTCCTAATAACCCCCAACATAGAGTTTGCCTTTTTACTGCCACAGTATACTGGTTGACACTTTCCCTGAACTATCCGCTAGGATCCCAAGTTCTTCCCCCTTCTCGGTCTCAGCAAGCCCAGAATCCACTAGCCTATACCTGATGTTGGGAACTCTGCTCCCTTCTTACTTACGCTTCAAAGCTGGGACTTCGAGCCGGCTGAGGGGAGGGCGGGGTTTTGTTCCCGGGGGGTGGGCTTGCATTTCCGGCGCAGTCTCTTTCCTGAGAGCTGGACCTCAAGGCGGGACTTAATAAGGCAATTGTTCCATGCAGCTGGTTTGCTATCTTCTGAGAAGTTTCCAGAAGAGAAAAGAGATGGGGAAAAACAAATACGTTAACTTCAATATATGTTTGTGGAGTTGGGATGATCTGGTATAAGAAAGCAGCTCAAGGAAGTAATAAAGTCATGCTGAAAATTTCTGTGATGCTGGGAGATTGCTTAGGGTTACCAAGTCCCTCCGCTGCTAAGGCGAGGGGACTCCGGAAGTGATATCACCGCACTGGGCACATTGCGACGGGGGCACTCTAGGATTCACAGTAATACTCTATGATACCATTGAGTTTCACCACGAATCCTAGAGTGTCATTGGCGCGATGTGCCTGGCATGATGCTGTCACTTCTGGATGACATCACTGCACTGGGCACATCATGCAATGACGGAGCTTTGGGGGTGGGGCTCCCCCCATTGGCCTGTCCGTGCCAGTGTGTTGGGACTCTCCAAACCAAGGGATTCCCTGTCCCTGGTGGGAGCCTGGCATCCCTAAGATTGCGGGAAATCTGGGGGTGGAGCTTGGGGAGAGGGTGGGAATGGGAGGGACCTCAGCAGGGTATGACGTCATGGGGTCCGCCCTCCGGAGCACAGAGACCTGGAGATAACCGTGTACTACGTTACTAATATATATTTGCTATTTGCTACATTCACTACTTTAGCATTGACCACTAGGTTGCATACAAGAATCACTTTATATAATGAAAAAGGATTGTAATTACAGCTTAACAGCCACTCATAAGAGATGCATAACAACTTGATAAATACACTTTACATAAAGAGGAACAACACATAGGTTCCATAGAGTGAATGTGCACCTAGAGTCCACTAGCACTGGGGAAATAATCCTCTTCTTGATGCACTCAATAGACAAGGTGCTGGCGATTCTTCCAGAATGAAGAAAAAAGCGACACATTTCTGGTAAAAAATAGGCATGTTTTGGTAAGTAATGTCCTTCATCCAACTAATAGGCTGAGCAAAGGTTTTTGGTTTTGTTTTAAGCAATTTAAATTTTGACCATGCACACCTTTGCATCTTTTGCCTACATTTTCCGTACTTTGGCCAGTCAACGCTGGGCGAAAGAGTTATATGGGACCACAGAAATCCGACTTGGCCCTCCCCTTCAAGTACTGCTCACCCCATTCTGGGTCTCTGCTTTGAAAGCTTAAGGACTAGAAACTTACTTAAAAAAAAATATTAATGCACAGAATCTGATGAACACGGAACTCTTTCCCCATGCCAGCTATTGCGTTCTCACTGTCCAGTCACTGTAGGGTTGTCAGGTTCTCCTTGGTCACCGGTGAGGGGATCGGGTTGCCAGATCCAAGTTGGGAAACTCTTGGAGATTTGGGAGTGGGGTCTGGGGAAGGCAGGGACCTCAGTGGGTTACCATGCCATAGAGTACACCTTTCAAAGCATCCATGTCCTTCCTTCCTTGAGAGACAGTTTGGTGGTTAAGTGTGGTTAAGTGTGCAGGCTCTTATCTGGGAGAACTGGGTTTGATTCTCCACTCCTCCACTTGCAGCTGCTGGAATGGCCTTGGGTCAGCCATAGCTCTGGCAGAGGTTGTCCTTGAAAGGGCAGCTGCTGTGAGAGTTCTCTCAGCACCACCCACCTCACAGGGTGTCTGTTGTGGGGGAGGAGGATAAAAGAGATTGTAAGCCGCTCTGAGACTCTGAGATTCGGAGTGGAAGGCGAGATATAAATCCAGTATCTTATCTTCTCTTCTCTTCTCTTCTCTTCTCTTCTCTTCTCTTCTCTTCTCTTCTCTTCTCTTCTCTTCTCTTCTCTTCTCTTCTCTTCTCTTCTCTTCTCTTCTCTTCTCTTCTCTTCTCTTCTCTTCTCTTCTCTTCTCTTCTCTTCTCTTCTCTTCTCTTCCCTTCCCTTCCCTTCCCTTCCCTTCCCTTCCCTTCCCTTCCCTTCCCTTCCCTTCCCTTCCCTTCCCTCCCATATCTGATGTTCATGTCTTATGGCTCTCAAACATCTGATAATTATTCTTTGTGGCTTTTATATTAAGTAAGTCTGGCCACCCCTCCGCCAGAACATCCATTTTCTCCAAGGGAACTGATCTCTGCAGTCTGGAGTTGAGCTGTAATTCCAGGGGATCCCCAAGTCCCACCTGGAGGCTGGCATCCCTAAATCACTGAATCTGCACAATACTGACTATAATCAGTGCAGTGTTTTACAGGTCTTTTAATTGGTGTTTGCCCTCGCATTGTCTCGTCAGATAGGGGCCAAATTACTATCATCTATCTATTCGATCGGTTTGCCTCCCCCTACTGCACTGCCTTGTGGTATTATTTTGTGTGCTAGTCTGTTGTACCAGTCTGCCATTCTGCAGTACCATCTTGCTATATTATTCTATCATATCGTCCTGCTGGACCATCCTGTTGTACTTTACTGAATGTTGAAATTGGTTTTATTATAAAGTTATTGTAATTTTATTGTGATTTTATTACTATTTTGATATACTCCGCTCTAAGCCTCCAAATGAGGGAATGGGTGGAATATAAATAATAATGATGATGATGACGACGATGATAATAATAATAATAATAATAATAATAATAATAATAATAATAATAATAATAATAATAATAATAATATCACTGACTGAAGTGGAAAAGGTGTGTGTGTGCGGAACTCTTTCTCTGCATTATGGAAAGTGTGTCCATAACAGGTTCATGTTCAGGCCTCAAATTCAGCGGGAGCTGCGCTCCTGAACCTTTCTGAGGGTTCCCCCTCCTCCTCCCCACCTACCTTGTCCATTGAGTAGTAGGTGCAACTGCATAACAATCCCTGGATTAAAAGAGCAGGCAGCCAGCCAGCCCCCCGGGGCTTTGTCACGCCTCCAGCAGCCCTCATGAACCCCTGGAGAAGACCACACCACCTTTTCTCCACTTATATGATTTTGGGTGGCGGGTGGATTGCTTGCGTTTTGACTGGGGGTGGTGGCGGCCCAAGAGAGCCCCAGGAGAGCGAGATTTCTAGCCAGCCCAAGCAGACCTTGCTCACCCAGGGCTCTCCTTTCTTGCATGGGGTTGTTTTTGGTGATGGCGGTGGGAGGGGGGGCGCGGCATGTGCTAATGAGTTATGCTAATGAGATCCACCACCTATTTTTCTACAAAACGACGCCTGTTCATGTGTGTATCTTGCCTTCTAATTCTGTTCTGTTGATCAGGAAAGGTCCAGAATTAAACTTGATGGGGAAAGATCAATACGGACAGGTTAGTGTGGGATATTCTTACCATCTCTGGAACATATTCTCCCTGGAAAATGGTGTTCGGAGACATCCTGATACCTGGAGAGCTTCTCTGTCTTGGTGACTGATCTGCAAGAAGGGCAACAGTTTAAAGTTCAGGATATTCCTTCCTTCCTTCCTTCCTTCCTTCCTTCCTTCCTTCCTTCCTTCCTTCCTTCCTTCCTTCCTTCCTTCCTTCCTTCCTTCCTTCCTTCCTTCCTTCCCTCCCTCCCTCCCTCCCTCTTCTAGGTGGTGAGCAGGGGTGGAATTCTAGCAGGAGCTCCTTTGCATATTAGGCCGCACACCCCTGATGTAGCCAATCCTCAAAGAGGTTACAAGGCTCTTTTTTGAAAGCTCTTGGAGGATTGGCTACATCAGGGGTGTGTGGCCTAATATGCAAAGGAGCTCCTGTTAGAATTCTACCCTTGGTGATGAGTGAGTTTTTTCTTTAAATGTCAGGAATTCCATACACATGAACACCTGATGTTGCAGTCAGAGCACTGGTATATCAAAGTCAGTCTTGCCCAGTCTGACCAGCTGTGGCTCTACAAGGTTTCAGGTGGAAGTCTCTGACCTCACCTGCTACTTGATCCTTTTAACTGGCGATGTGAGGAAGAAAATCTGGGACATTCAGCATGCAAATCACAGAATCATAGAGTTGGAAGGGACCTCCTGGGTCATCTAGTCCAAACTGGTCTGGAGAAAAATTGCTGCCTGACCCCAGAGCGGTCAGAGGCTCTACCACTTCAGCCCCACCTGAGATTCACAAGTTATGCGGGGATGGACTAGATTGGTATAGTGATGCAATCCACAAGAACCCATGAAGTTGAATCAGACTATTGGCCCATCAAGGTCAGTATTGTCTTCTCAGACTGGCATCAGCTATCCAGGGTCTCAGGCAGAGTCTTTCAAGTCACCCACTGCCTGGTCCTTTCAACTGGAGATGCTGGGGATTGTGTTGGGTCTGGTTTAGGATGGCTGGACAGGACAGGCAGCCATCCTTACCTGCACTTAGCAGAGTGCTCCTTCTGAGCTTCAGCTCAGCAGCGTGGCCTAGTCTAATGGTTACCACACTATCTCACAAACCGCACAGAGAGCCTTGCTTTAAAGTTAAGAAACCAATAGTGGTGGATTTATTAAAGAAACATAACATATAAGTTATAACTGTAGTGGAGAGAAAGAGTGTCTAAACTATTCTAGCTAACTGGATGGCTTTGGATTGTAGTAGGCCATCTGCTTAATTCAGAGCAGCAGGAGAGACACCATGCTGTTCCTCCTGATGCATTCAGAGAAGAAGAAGAAGGAAGAGGAGGAGAACAGGGAAGGAGGAAGTTCTCTGAGTTACATCCTACTGGTTAAAGAGGGTGAGTGAAAGCAGACAGGCTGGAAAGAAACGGAGATGAACTTATCTATCTAGCTTGCTCTATGGCGTTTGCAGTGGTGGAGGACTGAGCAAGAGACATCATCAGTCTGTTCTTCTAACAGATTGAACCTGGGACCTTCTGCACACCAAACAGATGCACTGTCACTGAGCCATAGCCAATCAAAAATGGGCCTTTGTAGCAACAGGCTTTCAGAAGTATGTCGGCTTGCATCCATTCAGCAAAAGCCCAGACATAATTACATTTTAATTGGTATTTGTGTTTGTTTTTAATTGCTGCAAGCTGCTTTGAACGCCAGTCCTTTTGGCTGGAAAGAGAATAAATAAATGCTGTTTAGCTAGCAAAGCTAATTGCTGCCAATAGATTAATCCTCTGCAAAACCCATCTGCCTGTTTTCCTGCCACAAATGGAAGCAATGTGGGACAGGAAGAAACAGGGATGCACAATTCTCTGGTTTATTAGGTGAGTCTTAAGAACATAAGAGAAGCCATGTTGGACCAGGCCAGTGGCCCATCCAGTCCAACACTCTGTGTCACATAAGAACATAAGAGAAGCCATGTTGGATCAGGCCATTGGCCCATCCAGTCCAACACTCTGAGTCACATAAGAACATAAGAGAAGCCATGTTGGATCAGGCCAGTGGCCCATCCAGTCCAACACTCTGTGTCACATAAGAACATAAGAGAAGCCATGTTGGATCAGGCCAGTGGCCCATCCAGTCCAACACTCTGTGTCACATAAGAGAAGCCATGTTGGATCAAGCCAGTGGCCCATCCAGTCCAACACTCTGTGTCACATAAGAGAAGCCCTGTTGGATCAGGCCAGTGGCCCATCCAGTCCAACACTCTGAGTCACATAAGAACAGAAGAGAAGCCCTGTTGGATCAGGCCAATGGCCCATCCAGTCCAACACTCTGAGTCACATAAGAACAGAAGAGAAGCCATGTTGGACCAGGCCAGTGGCCCATCCAGTCCAACACTCTGTGCACATAAGAACATAAGAGAAGCCATGTTGGATCAAGCCAGTGGCCCATCCAGTCCAACACTCTGTGTCACATAAGAACATAAGAGAAGCCCTGTTGGATCAGGCCAATGGCCCATCCAGTCCAACACTCTGTCACACAGTGGCCAAAAAACACAGGTGTAACCAGGAGATCCATCAGTGAGGCCAGGACACTAGAAGCCCTCCCACTGTTGCCCCCCCACCAAGCACCAAGAATACAAGAGGATCACTGCCCTAGACTGAGAGTTCCATTTTAGGCTTTCCAATCCCTAGGTCCCAGGTGGGTTCTCCCGCTTTCCCAGGCTCCTTCCCGCCCCCAGTCAGCTGGCTGGCGGTGGAAAGCCCCGCCCCCACAGCCACCATGTGCCCTTCCACCTCTGGAGGCTTCAGTCTCTACTTGAGAAAGCCTTCCTCTTGGGATGGTGTGTCTGCGTCTTTAAGGCTGAAGGGGAGCGGGGGGAGGAGGCAGAACAACATGGCTGTGAAAGGAGCCCAGACCCTCCGTTTGTTGCACAATCCTTGCAGAGGTCGTTTGCATAGTGCGAAGGTAAACCTGAACCTTTGGTTGCCCTGTGGTACTGTGAAAAACTTGGAAGTTCAGCAACTCGTGAGTAGAAATGCCAATCCCCAGGTGGGGGCAGGGGAGCCCCGTTTTGGAGGTCCTCCAGAGCTTCAGGGTCATCAGAAACAGGGTGGGGGTGGGGAGGGAGGTAAATGTCTGCTGGACCATAGGGTATAATGGAGAATTAATCCCAGGGTATCTGGGGCTTTGGAGGGGCGGTTTTTTGAGGTAGAGGTACCACATTTTCAGTGTAGCATCTGATGGGTCTCATCAAAGAACTCTCCAAGTTTCAAATAGTTTGGACCAGGGGGTCCAATTTTATGAGCCCCAAAAGAAGGTGCCCCTATCCTTCATTATTTCTAATGTAGGGAAGGCATTAAAAAGGTATGTGGTCCCCTTAAATGTGATGGCCCGAACTTCCTTTGGAGTTCAATTGTGCTTGTCATAACTTTGCTTATGGCTCCACCCCCAAAGTCTCCTGGCTCCACCCCCAAAGTCCACAGATATTTCTTGAATTGGACTTGGCAACCCTATTCCATCTATACCCTGTGGCTAATAGCACTCGGTCTTAAAGGTGCCATTGGACTCTTAACTTTGTCACAAAGATAAAGGAAGTAACATTAAACAGGGGTCATTTTGTAGAAAAAGAGGTGCTGGAGCTGATTAGCACAACTCATTAGCACAACTCATTTGCATATGCCACACACCCCTGACATCACCAGAAGGTGCACTAAATTATATCAGCTCAGCATCTACCTTCAAATGCTTCTTGAATTAGAATTGTCATAAGAAAACCTTAGTCCCATCATACTTTTTAAACTACTGTCTCCTACGTAGCCACAGTGGCATGAGGAACATTTCCATCTGTCTGCTTTACATGTTTTTGGTCATTTTCCCATTTTTTTGTGGGGAAAAATATTAGAAAGTTTGTCAGATCTTAGAGGTCAGCAAAATTCTCACAGGGGGGGGTTGAACAGTGGAGCCCAGATGCAATTATGGGGGGGCGGGGAAGAGAAAGAAAGAGCACAATGAAATTTAGAGGTTCTGGAGCCCTGCTCCTGTGAGCTCCTGCCCAAAATGAGACCTGAATGTTAAAAAACAGAGAGCACAAATCTCTCGTTGATTTGTGCGGCCCACAAAAGATACCAAACCTCTTTGCATTTTCCCATGGAACCGCAGGTGAGAAACTCCTTTACCTGCCTCGACAAGGTCCCACTGGTGGACCTCCTGATGGCACCTAGGTTTTTGGCCACTGTGTGACACAGTGTTGGACTGTATGGGCCAATGGCCCAATCCAACAGGGCTTCTCTTATGTTCTCTCTGTCTCGGGCAGTGATGCTCTGTATTCTTGGTGCTTGGAGAGGGGGGGGCACAGTGGGAGGGCTTCTAGTGTCCTGGCCCCACTGGTGGACCTCCTGATGGCACCTGGGTTTTTTGGCCACTGTGTGACACAAAGTGTTGGACTGGATGGGCCATTGACCTGATCCAACATGGCATCTCTTATGTTCTTATGACTTCCTGATGGCACCTTGGTTTTTTGGCCACTGTGTGACACAGAGTGTTGGACTGGATGGGCCATTGGCCTGATCCAACATGGCTTCTCTTATGTTCTTATGTTCACAAGCCATTCATAGGAGGAAACTTTCCCAGCTATATTCAGACACCTCTGGGGATACATTTTTCTGAGGAAACCTAGGAGGAATGCAGAAATCCAAGATGAAATTAAATCAAAAGTGTTTCTGGCTCAACATTAGGAAGGACTTTCTGACTGTTAGAGTGGTTCCTCAGTAGAACAGGCTTCCTCGGGAGGTGGTGGGCTCTCCTTCCTTGGAGTGTTGAACTCATCTGTTATGAGGGCCAGATCTGTCATAAATGAGACCTTGTTGGGCTGAGCCATGTTGCACTGGGCTGTATGTGTACCTATTTAAGATTAAGTAGCAGAGATATAAACTTTATAAAGGACACAAACAAACACAATTAAAGGGTTTTTTAAAAAACAAACCTTAAAATAAAACATGCTTAAAACATTACCACTCATTGGCCTTAAAGGTGCATTCTTTGTATCTCTCCCACAGGATCCCGGGTACTGGGCAAAGGAAGCTCGGGCTCTTTGCTCCCTTCCCCAGGAGTCCAGGAAAGGGAGGAGCCTCAGCCAACAGAAGGAAGAGAGGCTTGGCTCAGTAGCTCTGCTGTGTGATTGAGAGAGCCTGGCAAATCAAGCTCTGCCTGTCCCCCTTCCTCCCCAAGGGAGAAGCCTCAGCCAATGAAGAAAACAGAAGTTTTGCTCTGTAGCTCCTGTGCGATTGAGCAAGTCCAGCAAAGCAAGCTGTTATGCAGAAGGAAGCAAGAGAGAGGGAGAAGGAAGCAGATGACAAGCCAGTTGTTCGGAGGCCTGATAGGAGCCCTCTGGGGGCCTGATTCGGCCCCCAGACAGCATGTTTGACTCCCTGGTTTATGGGGTTGGAGCACTTTCTCTATGAGCAGAGGCAGAAGAATCTGGGACTTTTTGATTTAGGAAGAGACAACTAAGGGGGGGGGGGGGACACAGGAAATACATTTCTAAAATTTTGCACGGGGTGGGGGAGAATTGACAAAGAGAGCTTTTTCTCCTCCCCAAATACTAGAACTCAAGGGTATCCCATGAAGCCAATGAGTAATAGATTCAGGATGGACCAAAGGAAACACTACTCTGCAGAGAGAGTGATTGAAATGTGAAATTTACTGCTGGAGGAGGTATAGATGGCTTTAAAAGGCAATTGGATTCATTCCATCAGTGGCTAGCAGCCATGGTGACTAAACAAAGCCTCCGCATTCAGAGGCAGTCAGCTTCTGAATCCCAGAGCCAGGAGGCGACATCAGGGGAAGGCCTAGGCCTCGATGCCCTGTTGTAAGGCCTACAGAGGAACCAGCGTGAGACAAGATGCTGGACTAGAAGGACCACTGGCCTGATCCAGCAGGGCTTTCCTTATGTTCTCATGAAGGCCTCAGCCTCTATACCCTGTTGTTGGACCTCCAGGGGAACTTGTTGGCCACTGTGTGAGACAGGATGCTGGACTAGATGGACCACTGGACTCATCCAGCATGGCTTTCTAATGTTCTCATGAAGGCCTTGGCCTCTATGCCCTGTTGTTGGACCTCCAGAGGAACTGGCTGACCACTGTGTGAGACAGGATGCTGGACTAGATGGACCACTGGTCTGATCCAGCAGGGCTTTCTAACGTTCTCATGATGGCCTTGGCCTCTATGTCCTGTCGTTGGACCGCCAGAGGAACTGGCTGGCCACTTTGTGAGACAGGATGCTGCTTATCCAAGGTTCTAGTTTCATGCTCTAATTACTATACCCGCACCAGCCCATAATATATAGGAGTAGCCAACTGCAGTCTGACATATTCCTGCAAATTTGCGGGGGGGGGGGGGTGAAGCTTGGGACGGGTGGGGTTTGGAGGATGAGAGGGATCTCAGCAGGTTTTTGTTGTTCAGTCACACAGTTGAGTCCGACTCTTTGCAACGCCAAGGACCAAGTCATACTAGGTCCTCCTGTCTTCTACCATCCTCTGAAGTCCACTCAAATCTCAGCAGGTATAATGCTATAAAACCAGGGCGCTTTTTTTGTAGCAGAAACTCCTTTGTGTATTAGGCCACACCCCCTGATGTAGCCAATCCTCCTGGAGCTTACAGCAGGCCCTATATGAAGAGCTCTGAAAGCTCTTGGAGGATTGGCTACCTCAGGGGTGTGTGGCCTAATATGCAAAGGAGTTCCTGCTACAAAAAAAGCCCTACATGGAACCTATCCTCCAAAGTGGCTGTTTTTCTCCAGGGGAATTGGAGTCTGTGCTCTGGAGATCAGCTGCGGTTCTGAGATAGCCACCGGGAGGTTGGCAACCCTACACATGCAACAAACAAGCCGGGCCCCAGCTCAGAAGAACTTGCCTTCTCCCAGCGGATGGCTGATTGGTTCACGATACGTCTCTTCTAGTTCGAGATTCGCAGCTTTCTCGGGGCTAGATTTTTGGTTCCGTGGGGACAGCAAGGGCAAAGGCGATTCGGGGGTGGAGCTCCCATCTCTGGATAACACCCTTGGGGGCTTTGGCCTGCCCCTGCAGTAACAAAAAAAGGGAACAACAATAATGATCCTTAGCATCTGTATGGCGCTTGCACATGTTCCAAGCGTCACCCATCGTGATTGCTACACCAACCCAGTAAGGTGGGCCAGTGAGTATCTATCCAGCGTATTTTTATCCTGCCTTTCCTTCAAGGAACTCAAGGCAACGGACATGGACTGCCCCACCTTTGTCTTCACAATGGCCTTGTGAGGTAGGCCCAGGGATCTTCCATGATGGTCGTCTCCCATGAAAGAGCACAGTAGCACCCTGACTTGGGTAGCCCAGGCAAGCCAGGCTATGTAAGTAGGGTTGCCAAGGCCAATTCAAGAAATATCTGGGGACATTGGGGGTGGAGCCAGGAGACTCTGGGGGTGGAGCCAGGCGCAAGGGTGTTACATGCATAATTGAACTTTAAGGGAGCTCTGGCCATCACATTTAAAGGGACTGCACATCTTTTAAATGCCTTCCTTCCATAGGAAATAATGAAGGATAGGGGCACCTTCTTTTGGGGCTCATAGAATTGGACCCCCCGGTCCAGTCTTTTTGAAACTTGGGGGGTATTTTGGGGAGAGGCACTGGATTAGGCTTCCCAACCCTCCCGCCCTAGAGGGGGACCCCAGGATTTCCAGCCTCTTTCCCCGCTCCCCAAAAAAACAGAAGCGGGGGGAGGGGGGGGAAACGGCGCCAAGGAGCGTGGCGAACCGCCCCATCTCGGAGAGGGCGATGCCGCTGCGTGGCTGCCGCCTCTTCTCCGCTTCACCGTGGCTGCTCCTCCGAGATGGGCTCAGGCTGGGCCCATCTCGAAGGAGCGGCTGCGGTGGGGAAGAGGCAGCAGCTGCGCGGCGGCGTCGCCCGCTCCGCTCCGCCTCTGGGGTGGAATTGGAGAAGGGGAGGGTGGAGGGAAGGAAGGCATTTAAAAAGTTGTGAGGTCCCTTTAATTTTGATGGACAGAACTCCCTTTGGAGTTCAATTGTGCTTGTCACACCCTTGCTCCTAGCTTCACCCCAGTGTCTCCTGGCTCCACCCCCAAAGTCTCCTGGCTCCACCCCCAAAGTCCCCAGATATTTCTGGAATTGGACTTGGCAACCCTACACTGGATGCTATACTGAAAATTTGGTGCCTCTATCTCAAAGAGCCCCAGATACCCACGGATTAATTCTCCATTATTTTCTATGAGAATAATAGAGTTCTCAGCAGACATTCCCCTCTCCTCCCCCCGCTTTCTGATGACCCTGAAGCAGGGGGAGGGCCTCCAAACCAGGGGATCCCCAGCCCCCACCTGGGGATTGGCAACCCTATATGTAAGAGGGGTATGGCCTAATATGCAAAGGAGTTCCTGCGACCAAAAAAAAAGCCCTGCCGCCCACACAGTGACCTATGGGCAATATCGAAACGCCGAAGGATAAAGGGGAGCAAAGGCTGAACTTACTCCGTGCTGCAGCACCGCTTCAGCTCTTCCTTCAGCCTCTTGTTCTCCTCCCGCATCTTATTCAATTCATTGGCTGTTCATGGGGGAAGGAAAGAAAGAAAGAAAGGGCGGGGTTAGGGAGAGCCGGATGTGTTCGTGGATGGATGCTGATAGGAGGAAACATGCATTTCAGAGGGCTGAGCGGAATCTGGCAGTTCCCAGACGAAATGAACTCAAAGGACTGTTAGGTCCAGGGCTTTTTTTTTGCAGCAGGAACTCCTTTGCATATTAGGCCACGCCCCCGGATGCAGCCAATCCTCTAAGAGCTTATAGTAGGCCCTGGACTAAGAGCCCTGTAAGCTCTTGGGGGACTGGCTACATAAGGGGAGTGTGGCCTAATATGCAGAGCAGATCCTGCTACAAAAAAAGTCCTGGCTCAGGTCACACTTTTAGGTGTGCGTAATCATTTAAACGTGTGTGTAAAGTGCCTACACAACTGACTCACGGCGACCCCAGCAAGGGGCTTTCTAGGCAAGTGAGAAGCAGCGGTGGTTGGCCATTGCCTTCCTCTGCAGAGCCTTCCTTGGTGGTCTCCCTTCCACGCACTGACCCTGCTTAGCTTCTGACTTAGGGTGACCCCAGCAAGGGTCTTTCAAGGCAAGGGAGAAGCAGCGGTGGTTGGCCGTTGCCTTCCTCTGCATAGCGACCCTGGATTTCCTTGGTGGTCTCCCATCCAAGCACTAACCAGGGCTGCTCCTGCTCAGCTTCTGAGATCTGATGGGATCAGGCTAGCCTGGGCCATCCAGGTCAGGGCAGATAAACAGAAGTGGTTTGCCATTGGCTGCCTCTGCACAGCAACCCTGGACTTCCTGGGCGGTCTCCCATCCAAGAACAACCAGGGCTTAGCTTCTGAAATCTGACAAGATCAGGCTAGCCTGGGCCTTTCTGTGCAGAGGAAATGTTGGCTTCAACATTAGGTGTAAAGGAACACGTTACCATCTTGCTCCCTCTAGCAAGGGGCTTTCAAGGCAAGGGAGAGTCTCTTTGGTGTACTGGTTAAGTGTGTGGACTCTTATCTGGAAGAACCGGGTTCGATTCCCCACTCCTCCACTTGAACCTGCTGGAATGGCCTTGGGTCAGCCGTAGCTCTGGCAGAGGTTGTCCTTGAAAGGGCAGCTGCTGTGAGAGCCCTCTCCAGCCCGACCCACCTCACAGGGTGTCTGTTGTGGGGGAGGAAGGGAAAGGAGATTGTAGGCCACTCTCTGTCCTTGAAAGGGCAGCTGCTGTGAGAGTCCTCTCAGCCCCACCCACCTCACAGGGTGTCTGTTGTGGGGGAGGAAGGGAAAGGAGATTGTAGGCCACTCTCTGTCCTTGAAAGGGCAGCTGCTGTGAGAGTCCTCTCAGCCCCACCCACCTCACAGGGTGTCTGTTGTGGGGGAAGAAGGGAAAGGAGATTGTAGGCCGCTCTCTGTCCTTGAAAGGGCAGCTGCTGTGAGAGCCCTCTCCAGCCCCACCCACCTCACAGGGTGTCTGTTGTGGGGGAGGAAGGGAAAGGAGATTGTAGGCCGCTCTCTGCCCTTGAAAGGGCAGCTGCTGTGAGAGCCCTCTCCAGCCCCACCCACCTCACAGGGTGTCTGTTGCGGGGGAGGAAGGGAAAGGAGATTGTAGGCCGCTCTCTGCCCTTGAAAGGGCAGCTGCTGTGAGAGCCCTCTCCAGCCCCACCCACCTCACAGGGTGTCTGTTGTGGGGGAGGAAGGGAAAGGAGATTGTAGGCCGCTCTCTGTCCTTGAAAGGGCAGCTGCTGGGAGAGCCCTCTCCAGCCCCACCCACCTCACAGGGTGTCTGTTGTGGGGGAGGAAGGGAAAGGAGATTGCAGGCCGCTCTCTGTCCTTGAAAGGGCAGCTGCTGGGAGAGCCCTCTCCAGCCCCACCCACCTCACAGGGTGTCTGTTGTGGGGGAGGAAGGGAAAGGAGATTGTAGGCCGCTCTCTGTCCTTGAAAGGGCAGCTGCTGGGAGAGCCCTCTCCAGCCCCACCCACCTCACAGGGTGTCTGTTGTGGGGGAGGAAGGGAAAGGAGATTGTAGGCCGCTCTCTGTCCTTGAAAGGGCAGCTGCTGTGAGAGCCCTCTCCAGCCCGACCCACATCACAGGGTATTTGTTGTGGGGGAGGAAGGGAAAGGAGATTGTGAGCCGCTCTGAGACTCTTCGGAGTGGAGGGTGGGATATAAATCCAGTATCTTCATCTACCTCACAGGGTGTCTGTTGTGAGAGGGGGGAAGGTAAAGGAGATTGTGAGCCGCTCTGAGACTCTTCGGAGTGGAGGGTGGGATATAAATCCAGTATCTTCATCTACCTCACAGGGTGTCTGTTGTGAGAGGGGGGAAGGTAAAGGAGATTGTGAGCCGCTTTGAGACTCTTCGGAGTGGAGGGCGGGATATAAATCCAATATCTTCATCTACCTCACAGGGTGTCTGTTGTGGGGTGGGGGGAGGTAAAGGAGATTGTGAGCCGCTCTGAGACTCTTCGGAGTGGAGGGCGGGATATATATCCAATATCTTCATCAACCTCACAGAGTGTCTGTTGTGGGGGAGGAAGGGAAAGGATATTGTGAGCCGCTCTGAGACTCTTCGGAGTGGAGGGTGGGATATAAATCCAATATCTTCTTCTTCTTCTCTAGTGAATTATCAGCTTCCCACGGCCTGGAATTCCCAGCTTTATTTCAGCAAGCTTCTCTAAGCGAAGAATAAACTTTCAGAGCCGAGAAAAGCACTCACGAACACGACAAACGGGTTCACGCCAAGTTCCACTGCAGGCTGGCACATGCTCCAGGCGCGTGACACGTCACGCTTGACTTTTTCTTTTGACAGCACTGCTCTCGCCAACCGAGGAGGTAAGTGACCAAATTGCCGTCTGCATAGGTTGCAGCGGGCAAGTTTGGCTGAAGTTTTGCACTGCCTTCTGAGGGGCTAACTGGGTTTGTTTATTTCATTATTGATTTGGGAAAACAGACACGCTGCCTTTGCAAGAGACCTGCTCAAGGTAACTCACTAAGCTTAAAAAAAACGGTAACACAACAACAAAAGAATCAGTATAAAAACAAGCCATGGCGCCTATATAAAGCAACTCCGGGCAGCTTAAAAGGGGAACCATAAAACAGGGGCAGCCAAACTGTGGCTCGTGAGCCACATGTGGCTTTCCACCACATATTGTGTGGCTCTCAAAGCCCCCACCACCTTGGAGAAGGCATTTGTCTCTTTAAATCACTTCTTCAAACCAAGCCAGCCAGCAGCTTGGAGAATGTATTTGAAGTTAAAGTTGCTTTCTTTCCAACTCTCCTCCTTCCTTCCTTCCTTCCTTCCTTCCTTCCTTCCTTCCTTCCTTCCTTCCTTCCTTCCTTCCTTCCTTCCTTCCTTCCTTCCTTCCTTCCTTCCTTCCTTCCTTCCTTCCTTCTCTCAAACCTCTGACGTTAATGTCTTGCGGCTTTCAAACATCTGTTGTTTATCCTATGTGGCTCTTATGTTAAGCAAGTTTGGCCACCCCTGCCATAAAACAGTCCTCAGACCATTAAGAACAGCTAAAATACTTTTCCAGATGAGATAACCACGGGCCCTTTGGGCAACAGATAAACAAGCTGCCTCCCCCCTGCTGTGATTTGGTATGGGGATCTGGGGAGTGGTTCTTGTGCATGCATATAAGCGGGGTCATGGCCTCGCCATTTTGTCTTAGTATGTAGAGAACAATAAAGCATGATTCCTGTTTTACCATGATGCATCGAACCCAGTATTTTACAAGAACATAAGAAGAGCCTTGCTGGATCAGACCAGAGGCACAGAGGCCGAGGCCTTCATAAGAACATAAGGAGAGCCTTGCTGGATCAGACCAGAGGCACAGAGGCCGAGGCCTTCATAAGAACATAAGGAGAGCCTTGCTGGATCAGACCAGAGGCACAGAGGCTGAGGGCACAGAGGCCGAGGCCTTCATAAGAACATAAGGAGAGCCTTGCTGGATCAGACCAGAGGTCCATCTAGTCCAGCATGCTGTCTCACACAGGGGCCAACCGCAGGGCACAGAGAACGAGGCTTCTCCCTGATTTTCCTTCCTGGTTCTTGGATTCAGAGGTTTAGTGCTTCTGAATGTGGATGTTCCCCTCAGTCACCATGGCTAGTAGCCATTGATGGACCTCTCCTCCATGAATGTGTCTCATCCCCTTTCAAAACTCTCTGTGCTCATGGCCATCACTACATCCTCTGGCAACAAATTCTTGTGAGGTAGGTCAGTCCAAGACATTGTGATGGGGCCCAGAGTCACTTGGCAAGCTTTCAAGGAAGAGCAGGGATTTGAACCTGGTTGTGTCAGGTCCTTGTCTGACCACTAAGCTATGTTGGGTCTCTCACCCTCTGCTACAACAAACAGACCAACCAGTTGCTTTCTCGTTTGAGTTGGCGGCATCCCCTCTGAAGGCTTCCACATTCTCTGAAATGTATTCTCTGAATTTTGTCTTTGTCCCAGTTAGACACAATTATTATCTGTGTTTGTATTTCTGTTCTGATCATGCAGGCTGTCAGTTTCTGACACTTAAAATATAACAGAAACTGTGGAGCTGACAAAGCAAGACCAAAAATATCTCGCTTGGTACTAGTTTGGTGTAGTGGTTAAGTGTGCGGACTCTTATCTGGAAGAATTGGGTTTGATTCCCCACTCCTCCACTCGCACCTGCTGGAATGGCCTTGGGTCAGCCAGAGCTCTGGCAGAGGTTGTCCTTGAAAGGGCAGCTTCTGGGAGAGGCCTCTCCAGCCCCACCCACCTCACAGGGTGTCTGTTGTGGGGGAGGAAGGGAAAGGAGATTGTAGGCCGCTCTCTGTCCTTGAAAGGGCAGCTTCTGGGAGAGCCCTCTCCAGCCCCACCCACCTCACAGGGTGTCTGTTGTGGGGGAGGAAGGTAAAGGAGATTGTGAGCCACTCTGAGACTCTTTGGAGTGGAGGGCGGGATATAAATCCAATATCTTCTTCATCTTCTTCTTCTTCTACAATGCCAAAAAGTTCTGATTTTTCAGAAGCAAAATAAGTTCCCATTTATACCCCACCCTTCTCTCTGAATCAGAGTCTCTGAGCGGCTCACAATTTCCTTTATCTTCTCCCCCCACAACAGACGCCCTGTGAGGAGGGTGGGGCTGAGAGAGCTCTGACAGAAGCTGCCCTTTCAAGGACAAAGTCTCAGAGCAGCCTACAATCTCCTTTATCTTCTCCCCCCCTCACAACAGACACCCTGTGAGGTAGGTAGGGCTGAGAGAGCTCTCACATCAGCTGCCTTTTCAAGGACAACTCCCACGAGAGCTATGGCTCCCACGAGAGCTATGGCTGAAAGTGGAGAAGTGGGGAATCAAACCCCTTAGCTAGACAGAGTGTCCAACTCTCTCACTATCAGACACATGCAAGAACTCCAGATCTCTGCTCGGCTTACTGAGAATGAAGATGTGTTGGAGGCTCTGGAAATGGGCCTTCCCAAATTCGTGCTGCTTCTTCTTCGCGAGCTCTTGAGTCACTTGGCATCTGTCACAGAGACCAGCTCGTAACCTGAAGGAAGGACGAATAATGAAGGGTGAAGACATTTTAAAACCAGAGGTGTACTCTCTATATGAAGACAGGTGTAATGCCTTTAGAGCAGAGGGCTTCTCTCTAGGAGAAGTGAGATGTAACTTTTTTAGACAAAGACAGATGCAAAGAGAGATGCAATATTTTTTAGATACAGATGTTCTCTTGATATGACAACTTGTAATATTTTTAGAGCTCAGAGGCCCTCTCTGAACGTCCCACCACTAAATTCAAATCTGAATAGATTGTTCGTTTCTGTAGCTCCTGTGCGATTGAGCAAGCCTAGCAAAGCAAGCTGTGATGCAGATGGAAGCCAGAGAGAGGGAGAAGGAAGCAGATGACAGTCAGTTGCTTGGGGGCCTCATTTGACCCCCTGGGACGCATGTTTGGCACCCCTGTTATAGAGTACTGAAAGTATTGCTACATGTGCTAATGAACCAGAGCCCATATGGTGATAAAGAAAAGTCAGATATCTGCTGGGCTTAGCTTACATGGGGATGCATATGATTTACCTGTTTTCCAACACCTTCACATTGTCTTTTAGGACTTTCTGCTGTTCTCGTAGCTGGTGGTTTTTGGCGAAGAGCTCTTCTATTCTCTGGGTATCTCTAATTCCAGGGAGAACAAAGGAAGCAAAATGAGAAGGCTGATGGATTCTAACTCCCCCCCAAAAGAGACCCCCTTGCTTGTCCTATACTATTAATGTCATGAACGAATAGATTTAGCAAAACCTGGCTGTGAGTGTCGAAATTATCTGTGCAAGCGGAATAGAGTTGTCAACTTCCAAGCGGGACCAGGAGATCTCCTGGAATTACAACAGATCTCCAGATAGCAGAGATCTGTTGTAATCATAGAATCATAGAATCATAGAGATGGGTCCTCCAGGGACATCATAGAATCATAGATAATCATAGAATCCTAGAGGTGGGACCTCCAGGGACATCATAGAATCATAGATAATCATAGAATCATAGAATTCTAGAGGTGGGACCTCCAGGGACATCATAGAATCATAGATAATCATAGAATCCTAGAGGTGGGACCTCCAGGGACATCATAGAATCATAGATAATCATAGAATCCTAGAGGTGGGACCTCCAGGGACATCATAGAATCACAGATAATCCTAGAATCCTAGAGGTGGGACCTCCAGGGACATCATAGAATCATAGATAATCATAGAATCCTAGAGGTGGGACCTCCAGGGACATCATAGAATCATAGATAATCATAGAATCCTAGAGGTAGGACCTCCAGGGACATCATAGCATCATAGATAATCATAGAATCCTAGAGGTGGGACCTCCAGGGACATCATAGAATCATAGATAATCCTAGAATCCTAGAATCCTAGAGTTGGGACCTCCAGGGACATCTAGTCCAAGTCCCTGCACAATGCAGGAAACAATTGATGGACCTCTCCTCTTGGCTGCTTTGGAGAGTGGACTCTATGGCATTATACCCTGCTGAGTTCCCTCCCCTCCTCAAAACCCAATATCCCCAGGCTCCCACCCCCACAAATCTCAGAGATGGCAGTTTTAAGGCTGGCTCAGAAAAAAGGGTTTACCCCCCTGTCCCAGGAATCCCCTTATTGGTGCATTCAAACAGACCTTCATACAAACCCGGCTAAGACGGTCCAGTCCCAGCTCCTAATTTCCCATAGCTATTGTCTGGAGGAACGCCTTATGCACGGGCGTGACCCTGAATATTCTAACACGAACAACCGAAAATCCACCTTTGCCCACAGAATGCAGAACAGAACAGTATCTGCTTCACTCACCGGCATTTCTCGTTGGTTAGCTCGTTCAGTTTTGTTTGCAGGCCTGAAAGAGTTAAATAAAGAACATTTGGACAAGATGCTAGAGCAGGAGTGGCCAAACTTGCTTAATATAAGAGCCATGGAGAATAAACATCGGATGTTTGAGAGTCATCAAGACATTAGTGCCAGATGTTTGAGAGCAGGCAGGCAGGAAAATAGATGAGGCAGAGAGAGGTGGAAAGAAAGCAACTTTAACTTGAAATGCATTCTCCAAGCCAGCTGACGGTGTGGTGGGGGCTTCGAGAGCCACACAATATGTGAGAAAGAGCCACACGTGGCTCCTGAGCCACAGTTTGGCCACCCCTGTGCTAGACCCTTGGTGTAGATCACTCGACAGTGCAAATGTCACATGACGCTTCTAAGGAATCGGGATGTTTTGAATGACATCCTTGTCTGCAAAGTGCAGTCCCAAAACCACTTGTTAGTGTAGTACTGTTTGCCAAAATGGGGCTATCCAGAGTCCTGAAGCGGCAGAACAAAGTTTGAATCCAGCAGCACCATCAAGACCAGCAAAAGTTTTATTATAGGTTTTTGTGCGCATGCACACTTCTTCTGATACATGGAAATGGAAGTTGCCAGTCCATCTTACCCATCTCCCCCCACCCCCCCCTTCTGGCATTGCCAGAAGGGGTACTCAATTCTATCAGCTCAGCATCTACTTTAAAATGCTTCTTGAATGATCGTTATCAATCATCAATCAATTATCTCATCATACTTTTAAAATTCCTTTCTCCTATGTGGCCACAGTGGCATGATGAAGATTTCCATCTGTCTGCTTTGTATGTTTTGGTTATTTTCCCCTTTTTTGGCGGGGAAAAATATTAGAAAGTTTGTCAAATCTTAAGAGTTCAGCAAAATTCTCACAAAATTCAACAATGGAGCCCAGAAGCAAGTATTTTTTTGGGGGGGTGGGGGGAGATGGGTAAGAAAAAAAAGAGCACCATAAAATTTAGAGGTTACAGAGAAGGTAGAAAAAAGAACTACTTTTCTCAGTTTCTCACAATACAAGACCCTCAATGAAATTGCTGAGCAGTCAGGTTAGAATGGATAAAAGGAAGTCCTTCTTCACCCAAAGGGTGATTAACACATGGAATTCACTGCCACAGGAGGTGGTGGCGGCTACAGGCATAGCCAGCTTCAAGAGGGGATTGGATAAACATATGGAGCAGAGGTCCATCAGTGGTTGGAACTCTCTGTCTGGGGCAAGTGATGCTCTGTATTTTTGGTGCTTGGGAGGGGCAACAGTGCAAGGACTTCTTGTGTCCTGGCCCCACTGATAGACCTCCTGATGGCACCTGGGTTTTGTAGGGCACTGTGTGACAGAGTACTGGACTGGATGGGCCACTGGCCTGATCCAACAGGGCTTCTCTTATGTTCTTATGTGACACAGAGTGTTGGACTGGATGGGCCATTGGCCTGATCCAACATGGCTTCTCTTATGTTCTTATGTTGCCGAGCTCCTTTGAGCTCCTGCACAAAATGAGGCCTGAAGGTGTGTAACAGCTGCAAGGATCAAACTGGAATAAAAGGCTGCATCTTTTATATAGTTTATATGGTCCCCATTTGGGTTTAATTCTGGGGTGGGTAGGTGGCGGTGAAGGAAACAGCAGAGTCCTATCAGTATGGAGACCTCCAAGGCAATGCCATTTGATCCCTCAACAGGCTATGCCAGGGATCAGATGACCTCTGTGTAGGGTTGCCAAGTCCAATTCAAGAAATATCTGAGGACTTTGGGGGTCGAGCCAGGAGACACTGGGGGGTGGAGCCAGGAGCAAGGGTGTGACAAGCATAATTGAACTCCAAAGAGAGTTCTGGCCATCACATTTCAAGGGACTACACACCTTTTAAATGCCTTTTCTCCATTGGAAATAATGAAGGATAGGGGCACATTCTTTTGGGGCTCATAGAATTGGACCCCCTGGTCCAATCCTTTTGAAACTTGGAGGGTATTTTGAGGAGAGGCATTGGATGCTATGCTTCAAATTTGGTGCCTCTACCTCAAAAAACAGCCCCCCTCCAGAGCCTCACATACTCACAGATCAATTCTCCATTATACCCTATGGGAATCGGTCTCCTTAGGGAATAATGGCGCATCCAGCAGACATTTTCCTCCCCTCCCCTCACTTTCTGATGACCCTGAAGCGGGGGGGGAGGGCCTTCAACCTGGGGAATCCCCTGCCCCCGCCTGGGGATTGGCAACCCTACCTCTGAGGGCAAAAAGCCATACTGAGGAACTAAGACTGCCTGTCTTGCACCAGTGGAAAAGTGGTACGATCAGGCCTCAGGTTCCGCAGGAGCTCATAAAAGTGCAGGTCCTGAACCTTTCTGAGGGTTCCCCCTCTTCCTCCGCACCTACCTACTTTGTCCCTTGAATAGTAGGTGCAGCTGCATAACAATCCCTGGATTGGGAGAGCGGGCAGCCAGCCAGCCAGCCACCAGGAGCTTTGCCATGCCCCCAGCAGCTCTCATTAACGCCTGGAGAAGCCCACATCACCCTTTCTCCACTTCTTATGTGATTTGGGGTGGTGGGTGGCTTGCTGGCCTTTTGACTGGGGGAAGGGCAGCCCAGGAGAGCTCCAGGCGAGTGAAGCCTGCTTGGGCTGGCTGGTGCTCTAGCCAGCCCAAGCAGGTCTCGCTTGCCTGGGGCTCTCTTTTCTTGCATCAGGTTGCTTTTGGTGGTGTGTGTGGGTGGTGGTGGTGGGGGCGGCATATGGTAATGAGTTATGCTAATATGCTCCACCACCTATTTTTCTACAAAATGAACCCTGGGTATGATCCAACCCTTTGTGGTGTTGTGCCAATAGTTAAGACTCAGCCTCTGAGTCCACAAGCTTCTGAGGGTAGCTTCCCGGCTGTGGGCATTCTTCCTACCTTGGACTTCCTTCTCATGCATTTCCTTGAGTTTGTTCAAGAATTCAGCAAAATTCTCATTCGCCATTTTCTGCGTGTTGTCACATGGGAATGGTCAAGCTTGCGAGAATCAGATCCTCCCAGATCAATTTGATATCGCCATTTAGTTTGCAGTCTGCAACATCAAAAAAATGAAAAAGAAGAAAAAAAGGAACAATTAACATAAGAACATAAGAGAAGCCGTGTTGGATCAGGCCAAAGGCCCATCCAGTCCAACACTCTGTGTCACATAAGAACATAAGAGAAGCCATGTTGGATCAGGCCAATGGCCCATCGAGTCCAACACTCTGTGTCACATAAGAGAAGCCCTGATGGATCAGGCCAATGGCCCATCCAGTCCAACACTCTGAGTCACATAAGAGCATAAGAGAAGCCATGTTGGATCAGGCCAATGGCCCTTCCAGTCCAACACTCTGAGTCACATAAGAGCATAAGAGAAGCCATGTTGGATCAGGCCAAAGGCCCTTCCAGTCCAACACTCTGTGTCACATAACAACATAAGAGAAGCCATGTTGGATCAGGCCAATGGCCCATCCAGTCCAACACTCTGTGTCACATAAGAACATAAGAGAAGCCATGTTGGATCAGGCCAATGGCCCATCCAGTCCAACACTCTGTGTCACATAAGAACATAAGAGAAGCCATGTTGGATCAGGCCAATGGCCCATCGAGTCCAACACTCTGTGTCACATAAGAACATAAGAGAAGCCACGTTGGATCAGGCCAATGGCCCATCCAGTCCAACACTCTGTGTCACATAAGAACATAAGAGAAGCCATGTTGGATCAGGCCAATGGCCCATCCAGTCCAACTCTCTGTGTCACACGGTGGCCAAATAAAACCAGGTGCCATCAGGAGGTCCACCAATTCATAAATCTTTTTAACCCCATCCATTTGGTTCATAAGAGCATAAGAGAAGCCATGTTGGATCAGACCAAAGGCCCATCCAGTTGGACACTCTTACGTTACAAAGGCGTCAAAACTCAGGAGGTCCAGCAGTGGTCCAGAAGCCCTCCCACTGTTGCCTCCCAACCATCAAGAATACAGAGCATCACTGCCCCAGATATAGTGTTCCATCTACATCTTGTAGCTAATAGCCACTGATGGACTTCTGCTCCTTATGTTTATCCAATCCCCTCTTGAAGTTGTTTATGCTTGTGGCTTAAAGCTGTCTATACTTGTGTTCTTTGTTTTGCTCTGGCCCGCTTTGTTGTTTTTTTATCGCTTTGGAATTCTCTGCCGCTTGAGTCTCTGATGTATTTTTTTAAATTAGCTTTTGATGCCCGTTGCTCTTCAACTTTTTAAGCTGTTTTGAACAAAGGTAGATGACTGGGGAAGGCAATGGCAAACCACCCCTTAAAAAGTCTGCCGTGAAAAGGTTGCGAAAGCAACATTGCCCCAGAGTCCAAAGCGACTGGTGCTTGCGCAGGGGACCACCTTTACCTTTTTAATATTTGGAAAGGAAGATTAAAAAAACAATCCAAATAAATCGAAATAATATGAATTCATTTATATCCAATTTTCCCAAGTGAGGATTTCCATGGCTCAGTTGCAATGGATTATTCCCAAGTTTATCTCTGGATCCAGCCCAGAAACTGTCAAGTAGACGTGTGCTGGGCATTCCCACATGCTGCTAATTTTGTTTGGTGTAGTGGTTAAGTGTCCACTTAATTTTGTTTGGTGTAGTGGTTAAGTGTTCTCCCAGATTCTCATCTGGGAGAACTGGGCTTGATTCCCCACTCCTCCACTTGCAGCTGCTGGAATGGCCTTGGGTCAGCCATAGCTCTCACAGAGCTGTCCTTGAAAGGGGAGCTTCTGTCATAGCTCTCTCAGCCCCATCTACCTCACAGGGTGTTTGTTTTGGAGGAGGAAGCTAAAGGAGATTGTAAACCACTCTAAGGCTCTGATTCAGAGAGAAGGGCGGAGTATAAATCTGCGGTCTTCTTCTTCTGATCCAACAGTGGAAATAGGCATCCCAGACCAATTATAAAATGACCGCTTGAAGCCTTAGAAAAGATGTAGAGGAATAAATTAATAGTTGGGGCTCATCACAGAAATGGGGCAATAGTATTTGGTCAGTTTTTCCTTACATATTTGGTGGGATATCGCAGGATTGGATCCTGTTATGTTTACGTAATGTGTGTACTAAACAGCAAATTTAGAAAAAGAACCCCCTTTTTCCCCAGTTTATAAAATGTTTGCGCTTAGTCCCTTGGGGATGATTTTTAATTGCTCCAAGTGAACTGACAAGTGTCTGTTTAGAAGCTAATTGCGGAAGGCTGTGAGGAGCTGGAAGGACGAGTGGATCATGTTCCAAACTATCACTGTCATGGGCAATTATCACATTTGCAGCTGTCCTTTGGACACCTGCCTTAATCATGAACCTGAAGTGGGTTTCCCTGGCGGTTTATTAAAGGTGTCATTAGTTTCAGAGAGGAGGGCATTCAGGAGAAATGGCAGGGTCCTCTGGGGAAAGCATTATGGGGAGAAATCTTCTCACAAGCTCAGATTACAATTCATGCCCATGCCTGGAACTCTCCCTCATTAGACCGCTGACTCTCTCTCCAATTCTCAGTTTTTATGGAATTATAGCAAGATATACAGAACAGCAGAGCTTTTTTGGTAGAAAAGGCCCAGCAGGAACTCATTTGCATATTAGGCCACACTCCCTGACATCGCCATTGTTTCATACAGGGCTTTTTTTGTAGAGAATCCCCAGCTGGAACTCATTTGCAAATTTGGCCACACACTGCTGACACCAAGCCGGCCGGAACTGCATTCCTGCTCAAAAAAACTCCTGCAGCATATGCAGAATTATGCTCACAAGATACTAAAGAAGAAGACTGCAGATTTATACCCCACCCTTCTCTCTGAATCAGAGACTCAGAGCGGTTTACAATCTCCTATATCCCCCCACAGCAGACACCCTGTGAAGTGGGTGGGGGTGAGGAGGCTCTCACAGCAGCTGCCCTTTCAAGGACAACCTCTGTCAGAGCTATGGCTGACCCAAGGCCATTCCAGCAGCTGCAAGTGGAGGAGTGGGGAATCAAACCCGGTTGAACATATGAACATATGAAGCCTTATACTGAATCAGACCCCTGGCCCATCAAAGTCAGTATTGCCTTCTCAGACTGGCAGCGGCTCTCCAGGGTCTCAAGTTGAGGTTTTTCGCACCTATTTGCCTAGACCCTTTTTTGGAGATGCCAGGGATTCAACCTGGGACCTTCTGCTTCCCAAGCAGATGCTCTACCACTGAGCCACCGTCCCTCCCCAATAAGAGTTTCCCAGATAAGACTCTCCCAGATAAGAGTCCATGCACTTAACCACTACACCAAACTGGCCATTCTCCTTTATCTTCTCAAGAGCGGTTTACAATCTCCTATATCTTCTCCCCCCCACCCCACAACAGGCACCCTGTGAAGTGGGTGGGGCTGAGAGGGCTCTCCCAGCAGCTGCCCTTTCAAGGACAAATCCTACAAGAGCTATGGCTGCCCCAAGGCCATTCCAGCAGCTGCAAGTGGAGGAGTGGAGAATCAAACTTGGTTCTCCCAGATAAGAGTCCACACACTTAACCACTACACCTAACTTACTCTCCTATAACCCATAACCCCCTTCCCAACAGAAACCTAGACAGAATATAACTTTACAATCTACCTAGTATCAGAATCACACGGGCACCGTTCATAAAGGAGGTTTGTGGAGAAACGCCATTTTAGTCAGTGGTGGTGCTTCATTTGGCAGGGGTCAGTAAATCCCTCAGCAGGCTTTGTAGCCTTCCCCTCACTCCCCCCCTCCCTTCCAGAGCCAAACCAACAACGCTAGGGGGAAAATCTCCTAGAGAGGCAGGAAGTGCTTTTGTTCTTGGCATGTGTGTTAGCAGGAAGAGAAGGGCAGTTGGAAGCCGGCGCTCGAGCGAGCATGTGGTGAGCAATGGAGGCTCCTGCCTGGGAGGCCCCAGGCAGGCAGACCAAGTAAGTAATTCACAAGACAGGGCAAGGTTAGACCAGGGACAGTAGAAAGCGTTTATAAACACCTTTCCTTTGTCATGCTGTTTGCTGTGCTGTGCTAAGTTTGTAAATGCAACTGTTTTTGTTTTGTTTTTCTTTTCCTATCTTTTTCTCTTTTTGAATAAATATATTTTTACTGTTTAAATGCTGGCAGTCAATCTCTGTACCACATAGATCCCCAGACCGCTTTAGACCACGCTGTGTTAGGAAGGGGGCCCCGGGGAAGGGGGAAGGCATGCAGTTGGATAAGGTGCCAATCCTCCAGGGGTGCCCCAAAGAAGCGCTGAGGTCTCTGTGAAACCCAAGTGCAGGGTGGCAGAGGACCTGGAGGCCTAGCCTCACAGCTGGAGAGGGGGATTGGGAGTCCTGTTCCTCTCAATCTGAACCCCGGGACTGAGCAGGTGGTGGCAGCGAGCCCAAGGGGCAGGAGGAGAAATAGCTCCCTCCAGGAGTTGGCGACTCAATAGGGAGCTGACGGGACCGGGTCTGAAGGCAGAATCGGGCCGGTTCCGCCACAAGGTTCAATACAAAGGTAATATCTATTCAAATAGGCATAGCATGCTAATAACGTACATAGTGGCTCAGAAGGCAGTAAGAATCGTCAGCGTCTGACAAAACATATTACACAGAACATCACATTCTTCTTTAAAATAGCATCAATACAGGTAATATCTGCTAACTCTCTCAGAAGAACAGAGTATCTCCGAGTTCAGTTCGGCGAAGGGGCGTGGGGGTTCCTCAAGAAGGGGGAGGGAAATCTCTTTGAAGTTTAACGGGATCTGAAGCATTTAATCCCACTCAAAACGATCGTTTCATTGCATTTTCTCCAGGAGTTTCTGCCAGTCATGGTGCTCTCTGAACTGTGAATAAAATGTCTGTGTCACAAAAGAGAAGCCGTTCAATACCCGGTTGCCAAACAGGAACTTCTGCTCACAGCAGCCAAAGAAAATTCCATCATAAATGCCAAAAAGGCAGCTTGAGCTGCCAAGAGGGCCCAACGTTAGCCTGGCGCATGCAAGCTCTCCCTAAAATGCTAAGCGGCAATGAACCGACACCTGTTGTTGTTACAACAATCCGTTTTATTGTTTGCTTGTCATTGCAACACGGACCCGGGTAGTGCCTTTTCAGGGCTGTAAGCAAAAAGGAAGGGCCTTGCCCTGAGAAGATAACAAAGAGGGGATTGGATAAACATATGGAGCAGAGGTCCATCAGTGGCTATTAGCCACAGTATATTGCTGGAACTCTCTGTCTGGGGCAAGTGATGCTCTGTATTCTTGGTGCTTGGGAGGGGCAACAGTGTGAGGACTTCTAATGCCCTGGCCCCACTGATAGACCTCCTGATGGCACCTGGGTTTTTTGGCCACTGTGTGACACAGAGTATTGGACAGGATGGGCCATTGGCCTGATCCAACATGGCTTCTCTTATGTTCTTATGGCCCCACTGATAGACCTCCTGATGGCACCTGGGTTTTTTTGGCCACTGTGTGACACAGAGTGTTGGAATGGATGGGCCATTGGCCTGATCCAACATGGCTTCTCTTATGTTCTTAAATATTGGGAACAGTGAGCTGAGGGGCGAGAAGATAGTAGAAGCTAGTGGAACTAAGATAAACTGTTGTCGTGGCAGTTACTAATAGGCAGCTTAGTTTCGGCACCGGAGGAGGTCTAAGTCAGATGTTTCATACAAGAGGTAGGTTTTGAAGCTGGGCTAGTGCAGTGCAGAAGTTAATGCTGGAATAAGAGCTGGGAGGTCTGAGTTCAAGTCCTTTCTTTGCCATGAGACTTCCTGGGGGACATTGGCTAGCCGCTTTCTCTCATCTTCTTTCTCAGGATTATTGCTGAAGAAAATGGAGGATGACAGAACCGTTAAAGTATGCTGTCCGTAGTGGGCAGGATAAAATGAGATTGATGATGGCTGGAAGGGAGGCTGAGTGGATTATGTTCTACACTTTCACCGTCATGGGTCATTATCACATTTGCAGCTGTTCCTTTGAGAGGGAGAAGATGGGCTGTTGTGGTGGCAAACTAGGGTTGCCAGTCACCTGGCGAGGGCAGGGGTTCCTCCTCCTCTTGTTTCCCTCTGCCAACTGAAGCTTTCACAGGAGGAAAAGAAATTAAAAGGTCATGGGGCCGGTAGCTTGATGTCACTTCCAGGAAAAACCCAGAAGTGACGTCAGTCCTCTCTAGCCAGTATTGCTGTTTTTATCATAGAGTTTCTGGTGATTCTGACAGAAGAGCGTGACGCGTCTAGGTTTCTCTCTGGAAGAGATGTCATGTAATAGTCAACGGCTGACCTGTCCCCAAGCTCCTGCTTGTTGTTAGGCCAGGCTTGGTGGCCCTTTGACAAGATGAACAACAACAAATACAAGTTGATGGGGTGTGAACTGGCAGAGACTGACCAAGAGAGAGATCTTGGGGTCGTGGTAGATAACTCACTGAAAATGTCAAGACAGTGTGCGTCTGCAATAAAAAAGGCCAACGCCATGCTGGGAATTATCAGGAAGGGAATTGAAAACAAATCAGCCAGTATCATAATGCCCCTGTATAAATCGATGGTGCGGTCTCATTTGGAGTACTGTGTGCAGTTCTGGTCGCCGCACCTCAAAAAGGACATTATAGCATTGGAGAAAGTCCAGAGAAGGGCAACTAGAATGATTAAAGGGCTGGAGCACTTTCCCTATGAAGAAAGGTTGAAACGCTTGGGACTCTTTAGCTTGGAGAAACGTCGACTGCGGGGTGACATGATAGAGGTTTACAAGATAATGCATGGGATGGAGAAAGTAGAGAAAGAAGTACTTTTCTCCCTTTCTCACAATACAAGAACTCGTGGGCAGTCGATGAAATTGCTGAGCAGACAGGTTAAAACGGATAAAAGGAAGTACTTCTTCACCCAAAGGGTGATTAACATGTGGAATTCACTGCCACAGGAGGTGGTGGCGGCCACAAGTATAGCCACCTTCAAGAAGGGTTTAGATAAAAATATGGAGCACAGGTCCATCAGTGGCTATTAGCCACAGTGTATGTGTGTATATAAAATTTTTTGCCACTGTGTGACACAGAGTGTTGGATTTGATGGGCCGTTGGCCTGATCCAACATGGCTTCTCTTATGTTCTTATGTTCTTAAGATGCCGGACAGGTGTTGGAAATGTAAAAAGCATGAAGGTTCTTTCTATCATATGTGGTGGACTTGTGAAAGAGCTAAAATATTTTGGCAAATGATTCAGCAAGAGATTTCTAAGATTTTGGGATATGAATTAAAAAAGTTGCAGAGACTTTTCTGCTTGGATTACAAATGGAAAAATTTCCAAAAGAAGATAGAATTTTAATATGGTACTTGCTCTCAGCTGCTAGGACATTTTATGCGCAGCTGTGGAAGCAAGAAAAAATACCAGAGAAATGGGATTGGATTATAAAAGTTATGTCATGGAGTGAAATGGACAAATTAACAAGAAAATTAAGAGACTATGATTTGGAGCTCTTTAAGTTGGAGTGGAAGAAGTTCAGAAGATGCGTAGAAAAAGAGTGGAAAATAAAAGGACATTGGACAATCTTTGATAATGATTAAGTTTTTAAAACAAAAATATAACTTTTGTTTTTTTTAATAGTTAAGGGTACCTTTAATACTTGTTTCTTTTAAGTAAATAACACTGGCGGGGGTCAAGTAACGGGGGGAGGGGTGGGGGAAAAGTAAGATATGGGGTAGAAATTTTTTTCTTTTTAAAAAGTTTTTATAAGATGTTGATATAGTTTTGCTACCATATATTACTAATAAAATTGTTTACCACAGACAAGCTCTTGGGTATCCTAGGGCAGGATAGACTGTCTGGCACCCTAGGTGAGGCTAACTTCTGGTGGTCCCCCTGTACTGATAATGTCTCCGAGTCACATGGGGGGGTGCCCCATTCGGCACCCCCCAAAGGCCAGCGCCCTAGGCAGTTGCCTAGTTTGCACAGCGGCAGGGCCAGCTCTTTCCTAAGGTTGCCAGGTCACCCCTGGCTAATGGCAGGGAATGGAGGGGTGGGATTGCCTGCTCCAGGCTGGGAAACTCCTAGAGCAGAAGTGTCGAACTCATTTGCTATGAGGGCCGGGATCTGACATAAACGAGACCTTGCCGGGTCAGGGCATGTCTGTCATGAAATGTAATGCCAGGCAGCAGAGATATAAACTTTTTAAAGGACACAAACACAAAGATTTTTTTAAAAGCTTAAAATAAAACATGCTTCAAACATTAGCACTCATTGACATTAAAGGTGCTTTCTTTGTATCTCTCCCATGCTAAGGAGCCAGTTTGGTGTAGTGGTTAAGTGCGTGGACTCTTATCTGAGAGAACTGGGTTTGATTCCCCACTCCTCCACTTGCGCCTGCTGGAATGGCCTTGGGTCAGCCATAGCTCTGGCAGAGGTTGTCCTTGAAAGGGCAGCTGCTGTGAGAGCCCTCTCCAGCCCCACCCACCTCACAGGGTGTCTGTTGTGGGGGAGGAAGGGAAAGGAGATTGTGAGCCGCTCTGAGACTCTTCAGAGTGGAGGGTGGGATATAAATCCAATATCTTCATCTACCTCACAGGGTGTCTGTTGTGGGGGAGGAAGGTAAAGGAGATTGTGAGCCGCTCTGAGACTCTTCGGAGTGGAGGGCGGGATATAAATCCAATATCTTCTTCTTCTCTTTCCTTCCTTCCTCGGGTGCCAGGAGGGGGAGGAACCTCAGCCAATAGAAGGAAGAGAGGCTTGGCTCAGTAGCTCTGCTTTATGACTGAGTCAACCTGGCAAAGCAAGCTGTGATGCAGAAGGAAGCAAGGGAGAGGGAGTAGATGACAGCCAGTTGCTTGGGGGCCTGATAGGAGCCCTCGGGGGAGGGGGGGGCTGATTCAGCCCCTGGGCCACATGTTTGACACCCCTGTCCTAGAGATTTAGAAATGGAGCCTGGAGACCTCACCTTGGAACAATGCCCAAGAGTCCACTTTCCAAAGCTTCCATTTTCTCCAGGGGAACTGATCTCTGTGTCTGGAGATGAACTGTAATTCTGGGGGGGATCTCCAGGTCCCACCTGGAGACTGGCATCCCTAATTGTGGCAAGGCTAAAGTTGTGAGTCCTTTGGTTGGGGTGGGGAAAACATATTTTAAAAGTCTTCTGGGGATGGAGGCCCTGGAGATTGGCAATCAGCAGATGTTCTAAATAGAGATCCCAGTTGTGGGTGGTAACATAAGAGAAGATTACTGAAGAAGAAGAAGAAGACTGCAGATTTATACCCCGCCCTTCTCTCTGAACCAGAGACTCTGAGTGGCTTACAATCTCCTATATCTTCTCCCCCCACAACAGACACCCTGTGAGGTGGGTGGGGCTGAGAGGGCTCTTACAGAAGCCACCCTTTCAAGGACCTCTGCAAGAGCTATGGCTGACCCAAGGCCATTCCAGCAGGTGCAAGTGGAGGAGTGTGGAATCAAACCCAGTTCTCCCAGATAAGAGTCCGCCCACTTAACCACTACATCAAACTGGCTCTCTTACCTTTGTAAGGGCCACAGACAGGTATATATTAGGGCGGTGGGAAGGGGAACAAGTGGAGGAAGAAAAGCTTTTCTTTTGAGGCATATAAGGGCAATTTACAAATACAGGGCATGTTGGAACCAAGAGCAAAGCACCTGGCAAGTGTACAAAACACCAAAGTGGATTGAATACGTTATTGGCCCGCTGATAGACAAGAGCTTCATCAGTTCAAAAGAAGATCTCTGAAATGCAGTTTCCTTTGTTCTACCTTCTCCCTTTTTCCCCCATTCTCTAAACAGAGATTAAAGGATTGCATAATGAAGAGGAAACAAATTATCTCCGGAAATGAATTGCAGCGATATCACCATAAACTTGCAACCGCCCCTGAGCGATGATGGGGGTCAATGCTCCTCCGCTTGGTATAATGATCATGCAAATAAAGAGAATTTATTTATGACTTCTGGGCACGGAGCAAATAATGAGGTCCTTAATTGAGTCGGCCTTTGTCTTAAGCATTATTTATAACAACGGCTCTCGGATAAGCAGGATACAGGACTCCAGAAAAACAAAGCTAGGCTGTTTTGTTTCACTAACTCCTCGAAGCTTAGATGGCTTTCTTTCCCCCCATATTTGGGGAATTAAAAAAAAAAATGCAAAACAATGTTGCGCCAACACTCAGCCATTCAGAAAACAAATAAAAGCAACCACCGTTCCCACCCTTAGGGGAAGAGGGCAATTTGGATTTTATCGTTCGCACACAGTTTTATGGATTGTCATAATTAGCATTGCAATTTCACCGTTCAAAGCTCTTCACGGGCACTGGTGTAGATCCTATTGTGTGCAAGTCACAGCTTCCTGTGCCCACCAAAACTGAGCCCCAGGGAATTGGTGATCTCCTAAAGACAGTGGGGAACCCGCAGTGGGAAGGGGGAACAATCGAAAATGACTTCCTCCTTCTGTGTGCTGAAGTGCTTTTTAGAAGATAGAAAGGTTGGGGCTCTTTAGCTTGGAGAAACGTCGACTGCGGGGTGACATGATAGAGGTTTGCAAGATTATGCACGGGATGGAGAAAGTAGAGAAAGAAGTACTTTTCGCCCTTTCTCACAGTACAAGAACTCGTGGGCATTCAATGAAATTGCTGAGCAGTCAGGTTAAAACGGATAAAAGGAAGTACTTCTTCACCCAAAGGGTGATTAACATGTGGAATTCACTGCCACAGGAGGTGGCGGCGGCTATAAGCATAGCCAGCTTTAAGAGGGGATTGGATAAAAATATGGAGCAGAGGTCCATCAGTGGCTATTAGCCACAGAATATATGTGTGTGTGTGTGTGTGTGTATGTATGTATGTATGTGTGTGTGTATATATATATATATATATATATATATATATATATATATATATATACACACACACACACACACACACACACACACACAGGAAGCTGGACTAGATGGACCACTGGTCTGATCCAGCAGGGTTCTTCTTAGGGGGGCCAAACTCCAGGTGGTGACTGGAGATATCCTGGGATTATACTGATCTCCAGGTGGCAGAGATCAGTTCCCCTTGAGAAAATGGCCACTTTGGAAGGTGGATTCTATGGCATTTTACCCCATTGAGGTCCTCCCCTCCCCCAAACCCCATCGTTTTCAGGCTCCACCCCCAAAATGCTTCGTGTATTTCACAACCCAGAGCTGGCAACCCAAGGTGCAGCTTCACAGCGGTCCCCCATCCCCCACCATAGGGCTTGGGGCAGCTGCCCCAGTTGTCCAGTAGCTAAGATCACCATTGCCTGCAGAGCCGCCTATTGATGTTTTGCCTTCAGATGCAGTGGTTTGTTGTCCCTGTCTGAGGGAATGGCAGTCATTCCTTTGATAGGAGGAGCAGTGCTGAGCAGTGGCGAGTGTGGCATGCTATAGTACTGTCAGAACACGGATATACGGAGCAGGGTAAAGGTACAAAAACCTCCGCGAGAACCAGACTCAGAAATAAACAAATTTAAGTGCAACTTTACGAAAAACTTACAAAGATAGACATATCAAAAGCGAAGTCAATCGCATTTAAAGTGACGGAACACTGACCACAGCTGTGCCCAAAGTACTTGAATACTTAAACACGAAGTACGAAGACTCTCAAATTGAGGATCCGGGCTGTGGTGAAAAAGGTCGATATTCAAACAGAGCACAACGCTCCAGTCGTTCTTGGTGAGAGGTGTAGATTGATGTAATGCAGCAAGTCATCAGAACGCGACAGAGTTGCGCTATTAGCTCTGTTTCACTCAGAGGTTCCACAAGCTTCAAAAGTACATTATAAAAATTTTCCTAGGAGAGAAAAAGCTTCAGGATTCTTAGGCATTGATTCGACCAATCACCAAGTGATTCTGTCACTTTAAATGCGATTGACTTCGCTTTTGATATGTCTGTCTTTGTACGTTTTTTGTAAAGTTAAACTTGTTGATTTCTGAGGCTGGTTCTCGCAGAGGTTTTTGTACCTTTACCCTGCCCCACCCGGGGATTGACAACCCTGCCCTGCACACCCAGCTCCCCCGCTCCCCACTGAGAGACATTTGTGAGTGTTTCACAGACTTGCAAACGCAGCAATACTGATTTCCAGGCCCCAATCAAATACGTATTGGAAAAATGCAGGGAGGCTGAAAGGCGAATGTAAATCAACCTTCTGGCAGGGCCATCAATCCATTTGGCAACTCGATAAAAGCACTTTTAAATCCATCTTCTGTTTTTCACTGTCACAAACCTGTTTGAAGCTGCGGGTTTTATTGGCGGGGTGGGGGGCAGGGGAATTCACATGAGCATGCCAACACCGGGGGAACAGTTGTCCTTCTGTCCATCTTGTAGTCTTCTGACTTCTGGGCAGGACTGGCACTGGGGTTTTGTGCCACCCCAGGCAAGGCTCCGCCCCCTGCACTCCACTGGGGGAGGGTCTCCTGTGCTGGCCCAAATCGGGCCCCAAAATCAGGCCCTCGAAGGATGCTGGGGAAGGGAAACGCCGCTCTTTCAGCTCTGAGGGATTGGAAGAGCTTCTCCGATCCCTCAGAGCTGAAAGAAAACTGGGCCCTCAGAGGACACTGGGGAAGGGAAATGCCGCTCTTTCCCAGCTCTAAAGGAATGGGGGAGCTCCTCCGATCCCTCAGAGCTGAAAGAAAACTGGGCCCTCAGAGGACACTGGGGAAGGGAAACACTGCTCTTTCCCAGCTCTGAGGGATCGGGGGAGCTTCTCCGATCCCTCGGAGCTGAAAGAAAACTGGGCCCTCAGAGGACACTGGGGAAGGGAAACGCCGCTCTTTCCCAGCTCTGAGGGATGGGGGAGCTCCTCCGATCCCTCAGAGCTGAAAGAAAACTGGGACCTCAGAGGACGCTGGGGAAGGGAAACACTGCTCTTTCCCAGCTCTGAGGGATGGGGGAGCTTCTCCGATCAGTCAGAGCTGAAAGAAAACTGGGCCCTCAGAGGACACTGGGGAAGGGAAACACTGCTCTTTCCCAGCTCAGAGGGATAGGGGAGCTTCTCCGATCAGTCAGAGCTGAAAGAAAACTGGGCCCTCAGAGGACATTGGGGAAGGGAAACACTGCTCTTTCCCAGCTCTGAGGGATGGAGGAGCTTCTCTGATCAGTCATAGCTGAAAGAAAACTGGACCCTCAGAGGACACTGGGGAAGGGAAACACTGCTCTTTCCCAGCTCTGAGGGATGGAGGAGCTTCTCTGATCAGTCAGAGCTGGAAGAAAACTGGGCCCTCAGAGGACACTGGGGAAGGGAAACACTGCTCTTTCCCAGCTCTGAGGGATCGGGGGAGCTTCTCCGATCCTTTGGAGCTGAAAGAAAACTGGGCCCTCAGAGGACGCTGGGGAAGGGAAACACTGCTCTTTCCCAGCTCTGAGGGATCGGGGGAGCTTCTCCGATCCTTTGGAGCTGAAAGAAAACTGGGCCCTCAGAGGACGCTGGGGAAGGGAAACACTGCTCTTTCCCAGCTCAGAGGGATGGGGGAGCTCTTCTGATTCCTCAGAGCTGAAACTGGGCGTTTTGCTTCCCCAGTGCCCTCAGAGGACACTGGGGAAGGGAAACACTGCTCTTTCCCAGCTGTGAGGGATTGGGGGAGTTTCTCCAATCCCTCGGAGCCGAAAGAAAACTAGGCCCTCAGAGGACACTGAGGAAGAGAAACGCTGCTCTTTCCCAGCTCTGAGGGATTGGGGGAGCTCCTCCGATCCCTCAGAGCTGAAAAAACCTGGCCCTCAGAGGACACTGGGGAAGGGAAACACTTCTGTTTCCCAGCTCTTAGGGATGGGGGGGCTTCTCCGATCCCTCAGAGCTGAAAGAAAACTGGGCCCTCAGAGGACACTGGGGAAGGGAAACGCTGCTCTTTCCCAGCTCTGAGGGATGGGAGAGCTCCTCCGATTCCTCAGAGCTGAAAGAAAACTGGGCCCTCAGAGGACACTGGGGAAGGGAAACGCTGCTCTTTCCCAGCGCTGAGGGATGGGGGAGCTCCTCCGATCCCTCAGAGCTGAAAGAAAACTGGGCCCTCAGAGGACACTGGGGAAGAGAAACGCTGTTCTTTCCCAGCTCTGAGGGATGGGGGAGCTCCTCCGATTCCTCAGAGCTGAAAGAAAACTGGGCCCTCAGAGGACGCTGGGGAAGGGAAACACTGCTCTTTCCCAGCTCTGAGGGATTGGGGGAGCTCCTCCGATTCCTCAGAGCTGAAAGAAAACTGGGCCCTCAGAGGACGCTGGGGAAGGGAAACACTGCTCTTTCCCAGCTTTGAGGGATCGGGAAAGCGCCTCCGATTCCTCAGAGCTGAAAGAAAACTGGGCGCTTTGCTTCCCCAGTGCCCTCAGAGGACACTGGGGAAGGGAAACGCTGCTCTTTCCCAGCTCTGAGGGATGGGGGAGCTTCTCCGATCCCTCAGAGCTGAAAGAAAACTGGGTCCTCAGAGGACACTGGGGAAGGGAAACGCTGCTCTTTCCCAGCTCTGAGGGATTGGGGGAGCTCCTCTGATCTCTCAGAGCTGAGAAGAAACGAGCAGGAGGCTCAGGGACTGTGCGCGCGGGGAGGGTGCTCTTGCCCTCACCCCTGCTGGGAGCTGGCGCCCTAGGCAATCACCTAATTTGCTGACTCCCATGTGCTGGCCGTGCTGCTTGGGCAAATCCGTCCCTCCGGACCTCCTTTTGAAATTTTGGAAGCTGTGAGTCTGCTCATGAGGCACAAGTGCACACAATAAAGTGAACGGAGTCTGGATTATGTAATGAAGCGGGATGGGGCCAAATGGAAGATAGCAGGAAGGCACTCAATCTTCGCTGCTGCCAGGGCTATCTTTGGTAGCAGGAACTTCTTTGCATATTAGGCCATGCCCCTCTGATGTAGCCAATCCCCTGAGAGCTTACAGGGCATTTAGTGAGAGCCAGTTTGGTGTAGTGGTTAAGTGCGTGGACTCTTATCTGGGAGAACTAGGTTTGATTCACTACTCCTCCACTTGCACCCGCTGGGATGGCCTTGGGTCAGTCATTGCTCTTGCAGGAGTTGTCCTGGAAAGGGCAGCTTCTGGGAGAGCTCTCTCAGCCCCACCTACCTCACAGGATGTTTGTTGCGGGGGAAGAAGATAAAGGAGATTGTGAGCCGCTATGAGATTCAGAGTGGAGGGTGGGATACAAATATCGCCATCTTCTTCTTCTTTGTCGTTTTCTTCTTCTTCTGCCTATTGTAAGTTCCAGGAGGACTGGCTACCTCAGGGGTGTGTGCCCTAATATGCAAAGGAGTTCCTGTTACAAAAATTGCCCTGCACAGAACCCACCCTCCTAGGCTTGCCAATCGCTAGGTCCCAGCCCTGGCTGTTGCAAATTCAGCAACAGTGACATCCGTCAAGCGTTTTCGGAAGTCTGCCAAAGCATCCGCATAAGCAAGCTCTTATCCTCTGATGTAACGGAGCTGCTTCGTTTCAGCTCTAATTATAGCCAAGGCTGAACAAGATACATTGACTGCTTCTGTTGGCGCTGCCTGGGTCTGCCAGTTTTCACGGCAACTAGAGCCGACGATTCAGCAGACTCTGAGGCGGGGCTAGGGTTTCCAGCTCTGGGTTGAGAAACAGCTGGAGGTGTTGGGGGGGCGGAGCCTGAGGAGGGCAGGGAAATAAGGAAACAAAATGGAGTCTGGCCTCCATTAGAGCATAGTGGACAGGTCAGGTATGCTCTGTGCCAGGCTGAAACCCCAAGGCTGCAATTTTCGTGATTGCTGGGCTCCGCCAGGGCTTACCAGGGAAGGGTCAGCTGTTTCCTTCTTTAATAGTTGTTCTCAAAACTCTGCCTTCTAACCATGAACCTCTGATGTCAGCTAGAGCTGTAACATTTCTTTCAAGCAACTTAAAAAGGTAAAGGAAAGGTCCCCTGTGCAAGCAGCAGTCGTTTCTGACTCTGGGGCGGCGTTGCTTTTGCAACGTTTTCACGGCAGACTTTTTACGGGGTGGTTTGCCATTGCCTTCCCCAGTCCTCTACGCTTTCCCCCCAGCAAGCTGGGTACTCATTTGACTGACCTCGGAAGGATGGAAGGCTGAGTCAATCTGGAGCCAGCTACCTGAACCAGCTTCCACTGGGATCGAACTCAGGTCCTGAGCAGAGGGCTCTGACTGCAGAACTGCAGCTTTACCACTCTGCACCACGGGGCTCAAGGAAATTAGACATGCACAATATCAACTTTGTATTTTTCACTATGCATCATTCTTGCCTTTATATACACTGTGCTTTGGGGTTTTTTTTTTGGCTGAGCCCCCCCCCCTCCCAATCCCCCTTGGAAGGACCAGACTAGGGCTGCCAAGTTCTTCCTGGAAAACTCTATGGTTTCCCTGGACACTCTAGCAATTTGGGAGGCAAACTCTATGGTACCTATTGTACCAGAGGATCCCCCCACCATAGAGTTTTCCCGGAAGCTCCTAGAGCAGCCAGCACGTGACGTCACTGGCGCAATGAGGGGGGCCTTGGCAACCCTAGATGAGACTCTCTTGCAATCAACTGAAGAGAAGAAGAGAAGAGATTGGATTTATATCCCACGCTTCACTTGGAGTCTCAGAGCAGCTTGCAATCTCCTTTCCCTTTCCCTCGCCACAATAGGAACTCTGTGAGGTAGGAGGAGGAGGAGGAGGAGGAGAAAAAGAAAATATTGGATTTATATCCCACCCTTCACTCTGAATCTCAGAGTGGCTCACAATCTCCTTTATCTTCTTCTTCCACAACAAACAACCTGTGAGGTAGGTGGGGCTGAGAGAGCTCTCACAGAAGCTGCCCTTTCAAGGACAATTCTGTGAGAGCTATGGTTGACCCAAGGCCATTATAGCAGCTGCAAGTGGAGGATCAAACCCACTCCTCCACTGCTTGGCACTCCATTATTCCCTATGGAGACGAGTTCCCATAGCATATGAAGGATAATTGATCTGTGGTTATCTGAGGCTCTGGGAGGGCTATTGTTTGAGATAGAGGCACTGAATTTGCAGCATAACATCCAATGCCTCTCCTCAAAATGCCCTCCAAGTTTCCAAAGGATTGGATCAGAGGGTCCAATTCTATGAGCCCCAAAAGAAGGTGCCCCTATCCTTCATCATTTCCAATGGAGGGAAGGCATTTCAAAGGCGTGCGGTCCCTTTTGATGTGATAGCCAGAACTCCCTTTGGAGTTCAATTATGCTTGTCACAGCCTTGATCTTGGCTCCACCCCTAATGTCTCCTGGCTCCACCCCCAAAGTCTCCTGGCTCCACCCCCAAAGTCCCCAGATATTTCTTGAATTGGACTTGGCAACCCTACTCAGCACTGTCTGTCCAGGGTCCCCCAAACCGTAGCACTGGTGCTGCCAGCGAGTCCTGCTTGCCACGACGGAAACACGACAAACCTGGATTGTTTATGAGTCGTTTCTGCTTTGAACGCTGAGGCTCTTTGACTGGAGGCTGCGATTCCAAGACACTCTCAAGGCTGCTTCTTGCGCTTCACTTTGACCCACATTACCGCTGCACTCCACGATCTCTCTCGCCAGATCTCACAAGCTCAGTCGGGTCAGCCCAGGACACCCTTGAGCCGGGAACGGACCCAGGAATGCCGAGGTGCTGGTGGATGTTGCATTCCTCGTCCGGCATGTGGCATCTGCGCTTCTGACTCAGCTGTGAACCAGCTCCGGACTGCGGGCTGCCGGCATGGCTCAGCTTCCCCATCTTCCAGACGGAGTACGCAGGGTTAGATGATCCATGACGCTCAGCATGCTAAAGAGAAGGGCCCCTAGACAGCACGAAGGTCCAGCTGCCGATGACTGGATGCCTTTAAAGAAGGGGTGCCAAGTCCAATTCAAGAAATATCTGGGGACTTTGGGGGTGGAGCCAGGAGACTTTGGGGTGGAGCTAGGAGCAAGGTTATGGCAAGCATAACTTAACTCCAAAGGGAGTTCTGGCCATCCCGGTGAAAGGACCGCACGTCTTTTAAATGCCTCCCTCCATGGGAAAGAATGAAGGATAGGGGTACAATCCTTGAGGTTCATAGAATTGGACCCCTTGGTCCAAGTTGTTTGAAACTTGGACGGTGTTTTGAGGAGAGGCATTGGATGCAATGTTACAAATTTGGTGCCTTTACCTCAAAAAACAGCCCCCCTCAGAGCCCCACATGCTCACAGATCAATTCTCCATGATACCCTATGGGAATTGGTCTCCATAGGGAATAATGGAATGCCCAGCAGTACCCCCCTCTAGCCCCCCTAGATCCAGCTCTGGGGGGGAAGGCCTCCAAACGGGGGGATCCCCTGCCCCCACCTCAGGATTTCAGTGGAGATTGGGACGGCTGAGGCAAAGGGAACTGTGAAATAAAACGCTCACACTCCGCATAGAAAAAATGTTCAATATTATCCACCATTTGTTTCTTCCAAAAATTCTCAACAGTGCTACAGACAAAGAAAACCATGTTACACAACACGCCTACAGTCCAGAACTAGCCTCAGCTCAGGTACCGCTCACCTCGGCTTTCCGAGTGATAATCTCAGTGGGGCTCCAACAAGAGACTTCAGATGAGATTATCACTTGGGAAGCTGCGGTGAGCGAGTTCACGAAGCTAGCTTTTCCAGTCTGAATATGTTAATGTATAATTTTGACATTTCTTAGATGTTAAAAAATGGCACATCAACACCGCTGAACCCATAAAAGTAAAAAACGGTCCCCTGAAGAAGGGTCTTCCTGAAACAAAATTGGACCGGTTCTTTTACGACTCGTTGGACTTTAATAATATATGATTTTTCTGGACAGTAGGTGTGTTGTGCAACAGATGGTTTTGGGTCTGTAATGTTGTGGAGAATTTTTGGAAGAAACAAATTGCGGATAATATTGAACATTTTTTTTTTCTATGCTGAGTGTGAGCGTTGTTATTTCACACCCACCTCGGGACTGGCCACCCTACGCCAATTGGACCCCTCGGTCCAAGCCATTTGAAACTTGGAGGGTGTTTTGAAGAGACGCATTGGATGCAGTGTTACAAATTTGGTTCCTCTACCTCAAAAAACAGCCGCCCCAGAGCCCCACATGCTCACAGATCAATTCTCCATAATACCCTAGGGGAATTGGTCTCCATAGGGAATAATGGAATGCCCAACAGACATTTCCCCCCCCCCTCACTTTCTGATGACCCTGAAGAGGGGGGAGGCAGGACCGGATCTACATGTTTTTTGAGGGGGGAGGCAAAATTAAAAAATGATGTTCCCTCATGGGCCATTCCATCTTATGGCCCCATAGAATACAATGGACTCCATACCCAATTTGGGGCCCCCCCTCCATTGGCGCCCAGGGCAAGCACCCCGCTCTAGCCCCCCTAGATCCAGCTCTGGGGGGAAGGCCTCCAAACGGGGGATCCCCTTCCCCCCACCTCAGGATTTCAGTGGAGAGAGGGACAGCGGAGGCAAAGGGAACCGTGAAATAACAACGCTCACACTACCTGTGACTCCTTCTGTTAAACCAGCTGCAAAAATCAAACTTGTCTCTTTCCTGCTAGGTACATTCCAACAGCTCTGTTTTGCCAATACAAGCGCATGGATTTCAGGCTGGAACCTGCAGGTAGGTGGCCCATTAAGAAAATAACCTGGATTCTTGGCACGCAATCGAAGACAAAAGGTGGTGACCGGGCCTCTGTTATAATGGCAAACCTGGGATTACCTGAAGTGACAAAAGAAGGAGATTTCACTCCGATCCAGGCCTGCTGCTACTCATCTCCCTGTTCTACCAGCTTTGTTTGCACTAGGCCAGTTTGGTGTAGTGGTTAAGTGCATGGACTCTTATCCGGAAAAACCGGGTTTGATTCCCCACTCCTCCACTTGCATCTGCTGGAATGGCCTTGGGTCAGTTATAGCTTTCACAGAGCTGTCCCTGAAAGGGCAGCTTCTGGGAGAGCTCTCTCAACCCCACTCATCTCACAGGGTGTCTGTTGTGGGGGAGGAAGGTAAAGGAGATTGTGAGATTGTCAGGAAACACATATGTGTGAATAGGAAGACTGCTTTGTCTCTGGGAAAAGCTGTTTTGACCTGAGCAAACCTGCGTCAAGTAGGTGGGGAAAGAACTTTGATAATGTTTATGGGTAAGGCAACAGAAGTGAAGTCCACCTATCAGTAGGGACAGATTTTTCAGATCTACGAAAAGGTGCTTATTTTATCCTTTCATCTGGCCTGTCTAGAGGGCTGGAAGAGGATAATTGATATTGCAAAAGGTGGCTTATGAGGAAGCTGCAGGAGCAGCGGAACGCAATCAAAGCCGGAGTTTGCGTGAAGGCAAGAATTTTTCCTTCAGAAGCCAACAAGCAACGGAGGGACTCCTGTGGAACTTTATTATTGAGTCTTAGTACTCTATTTGGGAAATTAAGAGACTGTGAGGGGTCCTCCCCGAAATACTGTATTTGAGACTCTTGTTTGGCTTTAATTTCTGATTGCATGAATGTATGCCTACTTTTGTAGGCTGTTCATTATATGACACAATACAATATACTTAATTTTGTATAAACTATTCAAGAGTGTGTGTCTTGCACAATATTTTTGATATTTCTGTATTCCATATATTGTGCTGCCATTGTTCTTTTGCATTGTTTGCACACGCGGTAGAAAATGGAAGGGGTGCCAGACTTGCTCCGGTTCCAACACGATAGCTTCATTTGTTTACATTGATTTCTATACCATCCCAACGCTATCTCAGGGTCATGCAGAAGGATCAAGGGATATGGTAGCTTAGTAATCATTTCAAACAAATAAACAGAGGACTTTATTGAAACGCCCCTGAAACAAAGCAGGAGTCAAGCGCACCTTTACGACCAACAAAGTTTCATTCACAATGTAAGCTTTCGTGTGCTAGAAGCACACTGCATCAGACAATAGGATGGAATGGCAAGCGGTCCTAAATATAGAGAGAGTGGGCAGCGAGTTAGTTTGCAAAATCATGGAAATGTTTTTTAGCAGATTAAAAGAGACGCAAGAGTCACATTCATCTGCTAAAAACATTTCCGTGACTCTGCATGCTAACTCACTGCCCACTTTTTCTATATTCCGTGACTCTGCATGCTAACTCACTGCCATTCCATCCTATTGTCTGATAAAGTGTGCTTCTAGCACAGTGGTTCCTAACCTTTTTGGCCCCAGGGCCTGGCAGGGTGGGGGCACCGAATTCAGCCTCATCTCCCCATGGCGCCGCAGCACCTTTCCCCCTGCCCCTCCATTTATAAACTATTCAGGCCGGGGAAGGGGCCATGAAGTGCCTTCTGGGCTCTGTAAAGGCTGACACACCCCTCACCGAGGACCTGCTCGGCCGGGAAACTGTGCAAAACTGTTTACTTCATGGCCCCTTCCCCAGCCTTAATAGTGTAAAAACGGAGGGAGGAGGAGGCCTGGGGAGGAGGGCAGGGGAAGTTGGGAGGAGACAAGGGTCATGTGGCTTTTTCCGCAGCTGCTGGCTGCCGCCGCCGTGATTTCGCATGGTTTCCTGGCCGATCAGGTAATTGGCAGGAGGGGGGTTGGTCTTTACGGAGCCCAAAAGGCACTTTATGGCCCCTTCTTTGGCCTTAATAGTGTAAAAATGGAGAGAAGAGGAAGTGATATGGGTGGGGGGCGGCAAGGCTGCACGGGGCCACGGGGGGGGGGGCAGCGAGGCTGGGTGGCCCGGTTAAGGGCAGGCCATAGCCCAGTACCAGTCTGTGGCCCGGAGGTTGAGGACCCCTGTTCTAGCACACGAAAGCTTACATTCTGAATGAAACTTTGTTGGTCTTAAAGGTGCAACTTGACTCCTACTTTGTTCTACTGCTTCAGACCAACACGGCTGCCCACCTGGATATAACCACTGAAACAGTCAATTGCCAAAGCAGCAATGAGTATTTTAAATAGAAATGCCAACCTTCAGGTGGGTATAATGCCATACAGCCACACCCTCTGACATCACCAATGTTTCACATGGGGCTTTTTGTAGAAAAAGCCCAGCAGGAACTTATTTGCATATTAGGCCACACCTCCTGACACCAAGCCAGCCGGAACTGCGTTCCTGTGCGTTCCTGCTCAAAAAAAAAGCCCTGGGTGTATGGCTTACAAATTTCCTACCACTTCCAAAGTGGTAGCTTTTTGAGCCACTCTCTGAAGGCAAATGCAATTTTGGGCTGTATCAACAGAAGTATAGTGTCCATCATATGTGATGTGATGGTATCGCTTTACTCTGCTCTGGTAAGACATCACATGGAGTGTTGTGTTCAGTTTTGGGCACCACATTTTAAGAAGCATATAGACAAGCTGGAACGGGTCCAGAGGAGGGCAACGAAGATGGTGAGGGGTCTGGAGACCAAGTTCTATGAGGAAAGGTTGAAGGAGCTGGGGATGTTCAGCCTGGAGAGGAGGTGGCTGAGAGGTGATATGATCACCATCTTCAAGTACTTGAAGGACCATCTGTAGAGGATGGTGTGGAATTTTTTTCTGTGGCCCCGGAAGGTAGGACCAGAACCAATGAGTTGAAATGAAGTCAAAAGAGCTTCCAGCTCAACGTTAGGAAGAACTTCCTGACTGTTAGAGTGATTCCTTGGGAGGTGGTGGTCTCTCCTTCCTTGGAGGTTTTTAAATGGAGGCTAGATGGCCATCTGATAGCCATGAAGTTCCTGTGAATTTGCGGTAGGTATTTGCGGGTTTCCTGCACTGTTCAGGGGGTTGGACTAGATGGCCCTGGAGGTCCCTTCCAACTCTATGATTCTATGATTCTAAGGCTGGAGGACGGGGTGAGTACAAGATGGGGGCGGGCGGCAGACGTTGCCGTTTCAAGGGATTTTTCTGGTCGATCTCAGAGGCGTCTCTGAGTCAGTGCCATTCTGTAAGCAACCGAAGAGACAAGTGCAGCCATGCTAGATCAGATGAACGGCCTGGTATCCTTTTCATACAGTGGTAAAAAAGCTGCCCTCAGAAAACATTCAAGCAGGAACATAAGAACATAAGAGAAGCCATGTTGGATCAGGCCAATGGCCCATCCAGTCCAACACTCTGTATCACACAGTGGCCAGAATACACACACACACACAGTGGCTAATAGCCACTGATGGACCTCTGCTCCATATTTTTATCCAATCCCCTCTTGAAGCTGGCTATGCTTCAAGAAAGGAAAGAAGACTTTCATTATTATTCTCCAACACTGGTATTTAGGTTTACTGCACTTTAACATGGGAGTTCCACTCAGTCATGATCAGGGGTCGTTTTGTAGAAAAATAGGTGGTGGAGCTCATTACACTCATTAGCATATGCCGGCTGCCCACACCAGCCAAAAGCAATCCAACACAAGAAAGGAGAGCCCCGGGCGAGCAAGGCCTGCTTGGGCTGGCTAGAGAGCGAGCCAGCCCAAGCAGGCCTCGCTCACCTGGGGCGCTCCTTGGCTGCCCCCCCAACAGTCAAAAGGCCAGCAAGCCACCCACCGCCCAAAATCACATAAGAAGCGGAGAAAGGGTGGTGTGGGCTTCTCTAGGGGTTAATGAGGGCTGCTGGGGGTGTGCCAAGGCCCCTGGTAGCTGGCTGGCTGGCTGCCCGCTCTCCTAATCCAGGGATTGTTATGCAGCTGCACCTACTATTCAATGGACAAGGTAGGTAGGTGGGGAGGAAGAGGGGGAACCCTCAGAAAGGTTCAGGAGCTGTGCTCCTGTGAGCTCCTGCTGAATTCAAGGCCTGGTCATGATAACTGTTGATGGACCTATCCACTGTGAATTTGCCTAATCAACTATTGGCCATCTCTACATCCTTTGGCAGTGAATTCCACAAGGTAATTGCTCTTGGAGAGAAGTACTTCCTTTTTGTCAGTCCTGAATCTACAATCTACAAATGATGCAATAAAGATCCCATTTAGTGCCAGGTAAACAATCTATAGGCAACAATACAATCTCAGCAAATAATCTCAACTGGGCAAATGCCTCGCCACTGAAAGCTTTGTAGCTGCATTCCACACTTGCTGGAGTTTTGGAACAGTCTTCAAAGGCAGCCTTGCACAGAGCACATTGTAGTAGTCAGGTCTGGATGTGATCACCCCAATGCTGGTTAGATTTCATTTGTCCGAGAAGGGATGCAGCTGATAAGTCAACCAAAGTCCATCCTGCAGACCCTGTATTTTGCCCAAGGAGATGCAGGAGGGAGAGAATGATACATCCTGATGGTTTCTCTGTGGATCTTGTCCATTTTGCACTTCCTTTGACAAATACACTAGGCATTGGGCAGGATGGCACAGCGCTGGTCTCCTACTTCAGTGAGAGACAGATAGGGTCTCTCCTCAGCAGGGATTTTGGGAAGGGGACATGGGACGCTGTGTGACATCACATGCACCATTACATCACTTCTAGTGAAAATCCAGAAGCGGCAAAATGTAGTTCTAGAAATTGCCAGAAACTCTATGATAAGACTGTAGAGATTCTTGCAATTCCTAGAGCTACCTTCTTCACTTCTGGTTTTTCCCCAAAAGTGACATAATGGTGCATGCAATGCCGTTCTCTCCCCACTTGTAATGGCAGTGAACAACAAGAGCTAGGGGTGGGGGGTTGCCCCACCCCGACTGAGGAACTGGGAAGCCTAGTGACAGATGAGTAGGGCCTAGATGAACTCAGGATCAATAGTTTTGAACATGACAATAGTTTTTGAACATTGTTTTTAAAATGACAGAAACTGAGATGCAAGTCTATCTATCATCTCTCTGACCAGGAGACGCATACAACTAAATCCCACCAATGTTAAGTGCTGAGTCCAGATATGATTATTCATTGAAGAGTGCATAGCAACACTATGCAGTATGGATCTGGGGAAATCCTTAAATTAGCAATCCCCAAAGTAAGAACATAAGAGAAGCCATGTTGGATCAGGCCAATGGCCCATCCAGTCCAACACTCTGTGTCACAAAGTGGCCAAAAAAACCCCCAGGTGCCATCAGGAGGTCCACCAGTGGGGCACTAGAAGCCTTCCCACTGTTGCCCCCCCAAGCACCAAGAATACAGAGTATCACTGCCCCAGACAGAGAGTTCCAACAATACGCTGTGGCTAATAGCCACTGATGGACCTCCGCTCCATATGTTTATCCAGTCCCCTCTTGAAGCTGGTTATGCCCACCACTGGCACACAGTGGCTTCTTCCTCAGTCACAAATCAGAAAAAACAGAAGTCCAGTGGCCATAATTATGAAACACTTCCCACCTTCCAGCCATCCCCCTAGCTTCTCTTTCCAACAATGGAGGGTCGTCAAGCAACCAGTAGCGACATTCATGCACAGTATCACAAGTTCCTCCAGATTGTTGTCAGTTCCTGGAAACCCTGTTCAGCGTTTCTCAACACATTGCTATTCTTCCAGCGAATCCCATCATAACACTGTTCTGTTTGCCCTGAGGTAGGATTTTGCCCTATAACTAGGCATTCTCCACAACATGCAGTTGTGTGTTTCCCAGGATCCAAACTGCACACCCAAGATGCTGGACATCTTGCTCTTCTCTCAGACCTTGCCTCTGCTGGACTAATTAATATATGTCCTCCCAAACCCTGCTATATTCTATTTCACTCCTATATTTCTGCTAGCTTGTGTGCTGCCTCCATTGTGCATTTAACTTTTGTATGTGTGTCATTTTTGGTACCATTTTCCTCTTTCAAAAAAACAGCCATGGCTTTTTTTTGAGCAGGAACGCAGTTCCGGCTGGCTTGGTGTCAGGGGGTGTGACCTAATATACAAATATGTTCCTGCTGGGTTTTTTCTACAACAAAAGTCCTGTGCCAAACAATGGTGATGTCAGGGTGTGTGGCCTAATATGCAAATGAGCTCCTGCTGGGCTTTTTCTATCAAAAAAGCCCTGAAAACAACCTTTCTTGCTTAAGCAACTATCCGTTTATTCCTGAGACTTTCTCTAAGGGAAAAATCCCCATAAACTCTGGTAGGAGGATCTCACTAGATTACCCTCCCCCCCCACTTTGCAATCTCTCTGTCTCCTTGCTAATTCCCCCAACAAAACAGGAGACAGCCCTTTTGGGCAACAAATAGTATTTGGGGGTCATAAATTCAACAAGTAGTTTTTCAACATTCTCATTTTCCTTCCTTCTAAGTTCCTGCTTTTCTTGGTTTCCCTCCACTGTTCTGGACATGTGTTGCTCCCTCTAGTGGCCAATTTGATATTACATTGCTTTATGCCTGGCTTAAAAACCTGCAGTTTAAATTTGCAGGGAGATAGGCTGGAAATAAACCTGTGTAATAGAAAATTGGCCACTAGAGGGAGCAAAACATGTGCAGAGCAGTCACCCCCACCCACAAAGAAAACAGGAACTTAGAAGCTAGGAAAACCAGAGTGTGGAAAAGCCTGAGAACGCCTGCCTTAAGTGCACACTTGATTTCCAAATTGTAACGTAACACATGCCCACAACAATGTCCTTCTGTAGACTTCCTTCGCACATTCTCCAAGGTTGGCATGTGACAATTTCTGCACGACAGGCAAGAACAGAATGTACATTCCCATGAGGGTCTGGTGCACCTGGCATGCAGAAACAGACGAGGGTGCAGGAAGCTAAGAAAACCTCCCTGCATCTGCCACCATCCTTCCTCTACAGCAAGTTGCCAGAGGCTGAGGTGTGGTTGATGCACAAGAACGCAAACTGCCAGTTCCAGTTCTGATGCAGGAACTTCTTACTGCTCTAGACAAATAAAGGGCACATTTTGAATTTACAAGCGGGAGAGGGTTGCCAACTGATGAGGGAGGAATAAATTCCAGCCTGGCCTACTCTGTTGCCTTTAAATGAGCCTATAGGGTTGCCTGCTCTGTGTTGAGAAATATCTGGAGATTTTGGGGGTGGAGCCTGGAGAAGACTTGGATAAGCCGAGGTCCATCAGTGACTATTAGCCACAGCTTATCGTTGGAACTCTCTGTCTGGGGCGGTGATGCTCCATATTCTTGGTGCTTAGGGGGGCACAGTGGGAGGGCTTCTAGTGTCCTGGCCCCACTGGTGGACCTCTTGATGGCACTTGGGTATTTTTGGCCACTGTGTGACACAGAGTGTTGGATTGGATGGGCCATTGCCCTGATCCAACATGGCTTCTCTTATGTTCTTATGTCTGGGGCAGCGATGCTCTGTATTCTTGGTGCTTGGGGGGGCACAGTGGGAGGGCTTCTGGTGTCCTGGCCCCACTGGTGGACCTCTTGATGGCACTTGGGTATTTTTGACCACTGTGTGACACAAAGTGTTGGACTGGATGGGCCATTGGCCTGATCCAAAATGGCTTCTCTTATGTTCTTAAGGTGGGATTTGAGAAGGGGAGGGGCCTCAGTAGGCTTGCCAATCCCCAGATCCCAGCAGGGGTTCTTCCGCTTTCCCAGGCTCCTTCCCGCCCCCAGTCAGCTGGCCGGTGGGGGGAAGCCCCGCCCCCAGAGGACCATGTGCCTTTCCACCTCCGGAGGCTTCAGTCTCCGATTGAAAGGCTTCCTCTTGGGATGGGCTGTCTGTGTTACTTTGAAGAAGTTGGCAGCAACTCGTGAGTAGAGAGGCCAATCCCTTGCTTCAGAGTCGCCAGAAACAAGGGGGGCGGGGAGGGAAACATCTGCTGAGCACTTCATTATTCCCTATGTGGAGATCGATTCTCATAGGGTATAATGGGGAATTGATCTGGAGGCTTCAGGGGCTCTGGGGGAGCTGTTTTTTGAGGTAGAGGCACATTTTCAGTATAGTATCTAGTGCCTCTCCCCAAAGTACCCTCCAAGTTTCAAAAGGATTGGACCAGGGGGTCCAATTCTATGAGCCCTAAAAGAAGGTGCCCCTATCCTTCATTATTTCCCATGGAAGGAAGACATTTAAAAAGGTGTGCTGTCCTTTAAATGTAATGTCCAGAATTCCCTCGGAGTTCAATTATGCTTGTCACACCCTTGTTCCTGGCTCCGCCCCAATGTCTCCTGGCTCTGCCCCCAAAGTCTCCTGGCTCCACCCCCAAAGTCCCCAGATATTTCTTGAATTGGACTTGGCAACCCTAGGCCTCAGCAGGGTACTTTATCATAGAGTCCAATCCACCCTTCAAAGTGGCTGTTTTCTCCAGGGGAACTGATCTCTGTCGCCTGCAGATCGGTTGTAATAATGGGGGATCTCTGGGTGCCAACAGGAGATTGGGAACTCTAGCGGAAAGGAAGGAAATCTTTTTAGCTAAAGGGGCTGGCTGAAAATGTGGCAGCTCTACAGGTTTTGGCTGTCACGACCACTGAAATTGTCCTAAAGTTACGTACATGATCCACACCCTGTTAGACTTCATTAACATTCAGGGAATATATGCGTATCCTGGGAGGGCAAGTGGCCCAGGGATGACCAAACTTGCTTAACGTAAGAGCCACACAGAATACACATCCGATGTTTGAGAGCCGCAAGACATGAGCAAATATCACACAGACGTCTTTACGAAAACTCTTAATACTTTCTTTGCACAGAAAGATAAAATACATATGCATGCACTAAATAACATGACCGTTTTAGAAGGAGACTTTGTAAAGAACAAAAGCCGGGAATAACAGTCCCCATAAAACCAGCACAGGGAAGACTCGAGAGTCAGTCTGCATTAGGTTCCTTCTTGACCCCCAGGAGTCGCATAACATGTGTGAAAGAGCCCCATGTGGCTCCCGAGCCACAGTTTGGCCACCCCTGGTATAGCCCAAGCATGCAAGATCTGAGAAGCTAAACAGGGAAGGATGGACGACTCTGCAAGAGAAGACAATGGCAAGCCACCTCTGCTTCTCCCTCTCCTTGAAAGTCCTTGCTGGGACCACCATAAGTTGGGTATGGGTGGTAGGGTTGCCAGCCTCCGGGTATACACACTTTACAAGACGCTGCTGTTGAGATGGAAGGCAATTAACAGCAACGTCTTGTAGAGTGTGTATAGACTGGAGGAAGCCTAGAGCAATGAAAAGGATTGTTGTTATGAGTTTTGGCACTACAGGACCAATGGAAATTTTGTGAATAATTTAAATGGTCCTGAGAAGAGAGATTTCCCATCCGAAATGGCTTTCATAATTGGACCAGCCTGCCGTTGGACTATCTGCAAAGATATAAAACGTGACTTTGGCGATTTTGTCTTGTATGGACCCTAGCTGCGATTTGAAACTGACGTGACTTTCCTTTTGTGTATTTCTCCTATTACGTTTCATGGTGATATATGGTGTTTTTTGATGTCTTATCAGGGAATTCAGTGGCATTTAAATATAATTTCATTGAGGTTTGATACACGGAGAGTTGAATCCCCACGTGGGAGCAGGGGATTCCCCCAGTTTGGAGGCCCTCCCCCCCACTTCAGTGTTATCAGAAAGTGGGGCAGGGGAGGGAAATGTATGCTGGGCACTCCATTATTCCCTATGGAGACCAATTCCCACAGGGTGTAATGGAGAATTGATCCATGGGGTATCTGGGGCTCTGGGCTCCTTTTTTTTTTAAGATAGAGACACCAAATTTGCTGCCTCAATCCCACTGGAGAAGTGCAAAAAACATCTCTAAGACCTATGAGCTTTTTGCCTTGCTTCTCTCTCTCTCTCTCTCTCTCTCATTAAGCTCATTTTTGTCAGCCCTCATTCTATGTCCTGGTGCCTTCGCATGTTCTTGATCAGCACACAAAGCAACTTGCATACAAAAAGCTCACAATGCCCAGCCATTTCATGTTTTTCCCTGGGTCTTAGGGCACAGGACATTGATCATGAGATAAGGAATAGAGGGAATAGAAAACAAAATACATATTAATCTTATTCTGCATAAAGATACTTTCAAAGAATACAAGCCTACATCTGCAATACTTTCTTAAAATACATAAATTGTCACTTATTATCTCTACGCTAAACATCATGAACATTTTAATATTTTATATTATGAATCTTTTAGTTAAGATATCTATTCGTTTTGACACTTCCAGCAAAGGCAATTTTGTAATACAAAATACAGGAAAAAAAGGAGAAATAAGTTCACACCTTGCTGCTTTATATTTTGAAACAAACGATTTATTATCAATATTATTGACAAAAAACCCCTACATACTAGATGCCAGATTTTAACAACACTGGCCAAATTACAATAGAGGGTTTGATGTTGCAGCAGCAGCAGCAATGGATTGCCTAGGTAACTATCCATTTCATTCGCCTTCTTCAGGCTGCAGTACACTAGGTAAAGCCTTCAGTTCAGTAATGGAATACCCAGTATTTCCTTCAGATTTATATTTAGACACTCTCCAGAGCCAGTTTGGTGTAGTGGTTAAGTGTGCGGGACTCTTATCTGGGAGAACCGGGTTTGATTCCCCACTCCTCCACTTGCACCTGCTAGCATGGCCTTGGGTCAGCCATAGCTCTGGCAGAGGTTGTCCCTGAAAGGGCAGCTGCTGTGAGAGCCCTCTCCAGCCCCACCCACCTCACAGGGTCGTCTGTTGTGGGGGAGGAAGGTAAAGGAGATTGTGAGCCGCTCTGAGACTCTTCGGAGTGGAGGGCGGGATATAAACCCAATATCTTCATCTGCCTCACAGGGTGTCTGTTGTGGGGGGGGGGGGGAGGTAAAGGAGATTGTGAGCCGCTCTGAGACCTCTTCGGAGTGGAGGGCGGGATATAAACCCAATATCTTCATCTACCTCACAGGGTGTCTGTTGTGGGGGGAGGAAGGTAAAGGAGATTGTGAGCCGCTCTGAGACTCTTCGGAGTGGAGGGCGGGATATAAACCCAATATCTTCATCTACCTCACAGGGTGTCTGTTGTGGGGGGAGGAAGGTAAAGGAGATTGTGAGCCGCTCTGAGACTCCTCGGAGTGGAGGGCGGGATATAAACCCAATATCTTCTTCTTCTTCTTCTTTTACAATTGTTGTGCAGACAGCTGCAGTTGGAACCTCAGAGATCAACCATCTCCCATTAGGGGTTACCCTTTGTCAGATTCATAATGTCTCTGTGCTTTTTTGGGGTTTTTTTGTCAATAATATCGATAATAAATTCTTTGTTTCAAGCGTTTGTTTTTTTACTGATAATAAATTGTTTGCTTTAAGCTTTTTTTTGCCAATAGTATTGATAATTTATTTACTAGCCCGCCCTTCCTGTAGGACAGGCTCAGGGCGGGTTACATCATAAAAATAATCCACAGTAAAAAACAATAAAAGACCAATTTAAAATATATAAAAATCTAAACCTACAGCATGACAATAGAGACTAAAATGGCAGGTTCTGCCTCACAGCCATGGCCTATTGTCCAAGTCCAGCAGATCTTATAGCGCTGGGATGAAATGAAGGGGGGAGGCCGGTAACAAGTGACGTCCATTGCCTCAGCTGAAAGCCTGGCGAAAGAGCTCTGTTTTACAGGCCCTGAGGAACTGAAGCAGATCCCGCAGGGCCCGGATCTCCAGGGGGAGCTCATTCTACCGGGCAGGGGCCACGGCTGAAAAGGCCCTGGCGCTTGTTGAGGTCAGATGGACGTAGGCTTCCCCAATCCCCAGGTCCCAGGGGAGGATCCCCTGTTTTTACAGGCTTCCCCCCGCCCCCAGCCACCTGGCCGGCGGGGGAAGCCCCACCCCCACCCCCACAGTCACCATGTAGTTTTTAGAGCTCCTGAGGGTTTTAGAAACCTGCAAACAGTTCCGTTTTTAAAATGTGTGCCTTTAAGAAGGCTGAGCAGGAAGCAGGAAGGGCTTCATGGGAAAGGGTCAGTAACAGTTTTGTCGGAGAAGGGCCCCTCCCTTTGTTTTGCTTTCGTTTTCAGAGCAAGTAAAGTTCTGCAGGAACAAGACCCAGTAAGTATTTGTGTGTGTGAGAGAGGGAGGGGGCAGGGGATTCCCTGGTTTGGAGGCCCTCCCCCCCGCTTTAGAAAGCATAGGGGGGAGGGAAATGTCTACTGGGCACTCTATTGTTCCCTATGGAGAACGATTTCCATAGGGAATAATGGGGAATTGATCTGTGGGTATTGGGGGCTCTGGGGGGGCTATGTTTGAGGTAGAGGCACCAAATATTTAGTATAGCATCTAGTGCCTCTCCCCAAAATACCCCCCAAGTTTCAAAATGATTGGACCAGGGCGTCCAATTCTATGAGCCCCCAAAGAAGGTGCCCCTATCCTTCATTATTTCCTATGGAAGAATGGCATTTAAAGAGGTGTGCTGTCCCTTTAAATGTGATGGCCAGACCTCCGTTGGAATTCAATTATGCTTGTCACTCCCTTGTTCCTGGCTCCACCCCCAATGTCTCCTGGCTCCACCCCCAAAGTCTCCTGGCTTTGCCCCCAAAGTCCTCGGATATTTCTTGAATTGGACTTGGCAACCCTAGATGGATGTCTCTGGGGCTGGGCAGTACTAAAATTGTTTGTTTCAAAATATAGAGTAGCAAGCCAAGACTTCTATCAACAGTTGTTACTTTAATACAGTTTTTTTCCTTTAGTTACAATACCATCTGGAGCAGGGGTGGCCAAACTTGCTTAATGTAAGAGCCACATAGAATAATTGTAAGAGGTTTAAAAGCCACAAGACATGAATATCATATATGAACATATGAAGCTGCCTTATACTGAATCAGACCCTTGGTCCATCAAAGTCAGTATTGTCTTCTCAGACTGGCAGCGGCTCTCCAGGGTTTCAAGCTGAGGTTTTTCACTCCTATTTGCCTGGACCCTTTTTTAGTGGAGATGCCAGGGATTGAACCTGGGACCTTCTGCTTCCCAAGCAGATGCTCTACCACTGAGCCACCGTCCCTCCCCGATACCTGACAAGAAAGGGAGGGAGGGAGGGAGGGAGGGAGGAAAGGAAAGGAAAGGAAAGGGGAGGAAAGGAAAGGAAAGGAAAGGAAAGGAAAGGAAAGGAAAGGAAAGGAAAGGAAAGGAAAGGAAAGGAAAGGAAGGAGGGAGGGGGAGGTAGAAAGAAAGCAAATTTAACTTTAAATGTATTCTCCAAGCCACCAGCTGGCTTGATTTGGAGAAGTGATTTAAATGCCTTCTTCAAGCCGGCCGATGGCATGGCAGGGGTTTCAAGAGCCACACAATATGTGCGAAAGAGCCACATGTGGCTCCCGAGCCACAGTTTGGCCACACCTGGAAGCTGGCAACACTACTCTGAAACTATCTTCCTCCAAGGCCTTCATTGGCTACAGGGACTTCCCCTCTGTGCCCTGGCACCTGCAATGCTTATGAAAATATGCAGATCGGGGCTAATTGCAGCGCAGGTCAGTAGATCCGAACGAGTTGCCTCCCATCTCACTGCCCATCTCTGGCTAACTGCACAGCCCTTCCCAGCAGCTGATAAAGGCACCTTTTGCCGAGTCACCAAGCAGGTAGAGCAGAGACTGGAACTTCTTTCTCTGGTCTCCACCCTCCGTCTTTGCTCTTGCTGGGTACTGCCTATAGCATGAGAGTAATCTTTCGCCTAGGCAAATACCTAGCAAGGCAAGTCAGGGAAAAAGTTGTGCAGCAAGTCTGAACTCCGGAGTAAGCAAAAGTCTTCCAGCATCAGCCACCACCTTCTCTCTGCATAAACGCACCCCATGCTAATGCGCAATGTGGAATGACCAGTTAGTCCTTACTGCAAATCCCGGTTGAGCCGAACGAGGGGTGATACAGGTCTAACCCGGTGACTTGAGCAAAGGTAAAGATGGTGAATTGAGAGAGACGGAACCCTGTCAAAGGCAAAAGCTCCCCAAGTTCATGCACTGAATTGGTAAGGTCCCTGTGCCATTCTGCCACGCGAACTGTCCACAGTTGGCACGGCCCTTGCCACTTCTATTTAGCACTGAGCCCAGGTGTGGCCAAACTTGCTTAACGTAAGAGCCACTTAGAATAAACATTTGAGAGCAACAAGACATGAACATCAGATGTTTGAGAGCCACAAGACAGGAAGGGAGGGAGGAAGCAAATAGATGGGGGGAGGGAGGTGGAGGTGGAAAGAAAGCAACTTTAACTTTACATGCATTCTTCAAGCTGCCAGCTGGCTTGACTTGGAGAAGTGATTTAAACAGAGAAATGCCTTCTCCAAGCCGGCCAACGGGGCGGTGGGGGCTCCGAGAGGCACACAATATGTGTGAAAGAGCCACATGTGGCTCCCGAGTCACGGTTTGGCTACCCCTGATTAAGCAGCGATTTGGTTGCATTCTTAACCCATGGCCACCAGCTATAAGTAACTCTGCTCACTGAACCATTGTCTGATGAAGTATGCCTGCATATGAAAGCTTACATTCTGAATAAAACATTGTCGGTCTTAAAGGTGCTACTGGACTCCTACTTTGTTCTATCGCTTCCGACCAACATGGCTGCCCGCCTGGATCCAGCTATTTTGTCATCTGCATTTGTGCTTAGAAATAGCTCTTTGCAGTGTAAACTCTGAACGAACATTTCAGAGCCAGGTATTAAAACGCACACACACTTGGGAAGGAACGACGAATACATTTTCTTCCAACCTACTCTCCAAAATCCAAATACGTACTTTTTTTAAAAAATAAGGTTAATATTTCCACGCAGGTTTCCTCAAAGGGGAAATATTTGGCTGTTAAAAGCATTTGGCTGTTATAAGTCCATATTGAACTGGTTTTAACTGTTGTTTTAGACTGTTTTTAAAATGTCCCTATCCGCCCTGAGCCCATTTTTAGGAAAAGGCAGAATATAAATTGTTGGAAGGAAGGAAGGAAGGAAGGAAGGAAGGAAGGAAGGAAGGAAGGAAGGAAGGAAGGAAGGAAGGAAGGAAGAAAGGAAGGAAGAGAAAGAAAGAAAGAAAGAAAGAAAGAAAGAAAGAAAGAAAGAAAGAAAGAAAGAAAGAAAGAAAGAAAGAAAGAAAGAAAGAAAGAAAGAAAGAAAGAAAGAGTTAATTATATTCAGGGCTTTTTTATTATATTCAGGGCTTTTTTATTAGGCCATACTCCCCTGAGGTAGCCAATCTTCCTGGAGCTTACAGTAGGCCCTGTAAGCTCTTGGAGGATTGGCTGCATCAGGGGTGTGTGGCCTAATATGCAAAGGAGCTCCTGCTACAAAATAAGCCCTGATTATAACTAGAAGAGGAAGAAGAATTGCAGATTTATACCCCACCCTTCTCTCTGAATCAGAGACTCAGAGCGGCTTACAATCTCTTTTATCTTTTCCCCCCACAACAGACACCCTGTGAGGTGGGTGGGGCTGAGAGGGCTCTCACAGCAGCTGCCCATTCAAGGACAACCACTGTGATAGCTACGGCTAACCCAAGGCCATTCCAGCAGGTGCAAGTGGAGGAGTGGGGAATCAAACCCGGTTCTCCCAGATAAGAGTCCGCACACTTCACCACTACACCAAACTGGCAGTAAGTGGAAAACCCAATGTTCAGAGGGGATGAAGGTCTGAATGGGAGAGTTTTGGTTGCCAGCCTCCAGAAATCTGTTCCCCTGGAGAAAATGGCTGCTTTGGAGGGTGCACTGTAATGGAATCATTCCGTGCTGAGGTCTCTCTCCCCTACAAATTCCACCTACGCTTGGCTACACCCCCACATTTCCAGGAGTTTCCCAACCTAGAGTTAGCAACCCTATAAAATGAAGGTATGCTTTCTTGGGCACATCAGGTTGTTGGAAATAGGATATGAGACTAGATAGACCAGGGGTGGCCAAACTGTGGCTCGGGAGCCACATGTGGCACTTTCACACATATTGTGTGGCTCTTGAAGCCCCCACCACCCCATTGGCTGGCTTGGAAAAGACATTTCTTTCTTTATAGCACTTCTCTAAGCCAAGCCAGCTGGCAGCTTGGAGGATGCATTTAAAGTTAAAGCTGCTTTCTTTCTACCACCTCTCCCCTGCATCTATTTGCTTTCCTTCCCTGCAGCTCTCAAACATATGATGTTCGTGTTTTGCGGCTCTCAAACATCTGGCGCTTATTCTGTGTGGCTCTTACATGAAGCAACTTTGGCCAGCCCTGATGGAAGACCCTTGATTTGATCTTACAAGGCAGAGACTCTGTTGAAACGATTGCATCCTATTCCAAGATAGCCCACAAAATATTGTTTCCGGCACAGCCTTCTGGTCACACAAGAAGAAGAAGAAGATATTGGATTTATATCCTGCCCTCCACTCCGAATCACAGAGTGGCTCACAATACCTTCCTGCCCCACAACAGACACCCTGTGAAGTGGGTGGGGCTGAAAGGACTCTCCCAGCAGCTGCCCTTTCAAGGACAACCTCTACCAGAGCTACGGCTGACCCAAGGCCATTCCAGCAGGTGTAAGTGGAGGAGCGGGGAATCAAACCCGGTTCTCCCAGATAAGAGTCCGCACACTTCACCACTACACCAAACTGGCTCTCTAGAGCACGGAATCTTCTGTATCGCACAGAATAAGTTCACAGTCGACTGATTCACAGCATCTTTGGGATCAGGGGGTGTTCGCATCAAGAGGTGAGCAGAAGCGGTTTGCTATTGCTTGCCTCCGCACAGCAAACCCAGTTTTCCTTGGTAGTTTCCCATCCGTTCGGCTAGACTTTTCAAGCTCTGATGAGATTGTGCTAGGCTGGTTTATCAGGCTGTGGGAAGTCAGCCCCACTGAATAAAGGGGGCCTTCCTTTTGAGGGGAGCGGCTCATGTCTGCTCCCTATTTATTTATTTAGAACATTTATATTAGTCACCTTTTTACCTTGCAGGATTCAAGGCCGCGTACCAGGTCAACCAAGCGACAGTTAAAAAAACACAGTGAAGACCACAATTTAAAATCTCAGTTAGGACTGCCAATCCATAAAGAACTAAGAGAGCCAACTGCACTCCCTCGGTCTTCTCCACAAGTAGGGAAAAACGGATCTAAAATGCAGCCAGTTTAAGCTCTGTCGGGGCTGCAGTCACAAAAAACCAAATGCAGGAAGAACACAGATCTAAAATTTGGTCTCCCAGAGCGATCGGCCAGATAATAAATAATGAAGTCATACCAATAACTCTTTTGACTACAACTGCATTTGAGATGGGTGGAACTCACATTTCTTTAACCCTCCTGAAGAGACCTCCTGGTTTATATAAATCCCTACCAAAGTCCTTTAGAATGAAAGAAATTTGGGAGATCGGTGTCCTACACCTTGCTGAGCACACTTCTTTTCGGACATGTCCTCACAATAGGGGCAGAGGGCATAAGCTCTGTTCTTTTGAGCCATATGCTGCCCTAGTGGAAAACCCCTGGACAAAATCCACCCCGAATGCAATAGCAATACTTACATCAAGCCAGTGGATTTTCTATTTCTGGGTCTCTGTCCCTTTTTTGCCCTTAATTCCTGCAGCCCTGCCGTTCTATCGAGCCATGATCGAGACGCCAAAAAGCTCAGCGAATGCTGCAGAGATAGGAGACTGAAGTGTGGGTAAATTTGCACAGACAATAAGCCATAATTTTTTTTTTTTGTATTTCGGTCAAACTGGCTCCACTGGTTTGCTTTTCTTTGCTCCAGCAGTAGAAAGGCGCTTCAGTGGCGCTGAAGCCGAGGAACTGGTTTTGCTATAATACAAAGAACTGGCCAAACGGGTTGGGCGCAAGCTCCACATAGAGATTTGATTGTTTTCCCATAATTACAGCTCAGCTTGGCGTATTTGGTCAAAGTCAATCACCTTAACAAAACAGGTCCATTTTCCCACGTCCCCCCACTAAGGCATCTAGCATGAAGATGGGAACTCTTTGCTTCCTTTTGCATAACTGCAGCTTGTATAGATAAGGGGGAGGGGGACAGATATGCCCTGCTACTGGCTAAACCCTTCATTTCACACAATGTTTGTCAATTTGATTACAAGGCAAATAACTAGAGTTGTTATGGCCTTCCTGGTCAACCGGTGGGGTGGCGGTAGGGTTGCCAGTTCTTAGTAATGGTAGCAATTGAGATCGCATGGAATCTGCTCTTAAATACTAGTAAGAGCAAGATTGGAATCCAGTACCACCTAGGGTCGCCAGGTCTCCCCAGCTACTGATGGGGGATAGGTAAGGATGGGTAAGGTCTCCAGTTGCGGGCAGGAGAACGCCAGGTTTGGAGGCCCTCCCCCTGCTTCAGGGTCATCAGAAAGTGGGGGGGGGATTTCTGCTGGACACTCGATTATACCCTATGGCGGGGGTGGGGAACCTCCATCCTGAGGGCCATATACGGCCCTCGAGATCACTTGGTGTGGCCTTCGAGGATTGCTGGACCGAACCAAGCCATGTGGCAGCCTCCCTGGGGCCTAGCTGGCCAGCGAGGATCGTGGGGCCCAGCCACGCTGTGCAGCAGCCTCCCCAGGGCCAGGCAGGGATCACAGGGCCCAGATGTACCGTGCGGCAGCCTCCCTGGGGCCTGGCTGGCCGGCCAGAATTGCTGCAGGGCCTGGAAAAGTTGCTGTCGCCATTCAGTTTGCACTTGATTATCCCAGATGGTGTGGCCTAATATGCTAATAAGTGTGTGACCTAATATACTAATATTAGGGGATGTGGTCTAATATGCTACTGAGTTCCTGCTCATCTTTTTCTACAAAAAAGCCCTGAACCTATGCATTTGCTTAGGGCGGCGGGCCGTGTATGTGTGTGTGTGTGTGTGTGCCAGATTAGGCTCTCCCCACACGACTTCAAATAGAAAAACATTTGGATTAATTTTGCTGGCCTGAATCATTCCCCCTCAGCAGAGCACTGTTTTTTAAGTTGATAATTTTTTATGGCCCGCGAATGATGTTATAAATATCCATATGGTCCTTGGCAGAAAAAAGGTTCCCCACCCCTGCCCTATAGAGATTGAGTCCCATAGGGTATAAGAACATAAGAGAAGCCATGTTGGATCAGGCCAATGGCCCATCTAGTCCAACACTCTGTGTCACACAGTGGCCAAAAAATTTATGTATATGTATATGTGTGTATATATATATATATATATATATATATACACATACACATACATACACACACACACACACACACACATATATATATATATATATATATACACACTGTGGCTAATAGCCACCGATGGACCTCTGCTCCATACTTTCATCCAACCCCCTCTTGAAGCTGGCTATGCTTGTAGCCGCCACCACCTCCTGTGGCAGTGAATTCCACATGTTAATCACCCTTTGGATGAAGAAGTACTTTCTTTTATCCGTTCTAACCCGACTGCTCAGCTATAATAAGTATATAATAATAATATATAATATATAAGTATATAATAAGCAATAATAATAAGTATAATGGAGAATTAATCCATGAATATTTAGGGCTCGGGGGGAGGGCTGTTTTTTTGAGGCAGAGGCACCAAATTCTCCGTGTAGCATCTGGTGCCTCTCCTCAAAATACTCCCCAAGTTTCAAAAAGATCAAACCAGGAAGTTCTATGAGCCCCAAAAGAAAGTGCCCCTATCCATTATTATTTCAAGGCTGGTTAACGTGGAGGCTTGTGCCTTTTTTTCTGCCCCACCTGGAAACTGGCATCTCTACAAGCAATGTGTACTTCTCTTACTCAGGCATATTTCAAGTTGTTTTTTTTAAAAAAATCTTTTGTTGTGTTTGTCTGTGCCCTTTATAAAAATGATATCTCTGCTACCTAATCTTAAGTAGGTAAATACACCCGGCCCGACATGGCTCGGCCTAACAAGGTCACATTTATGTCAGATCTGGCCCTCATAACAAATGAGTTTGACACCCCTGGCATAGAGTCTACCAAAGCAGCCCTTTTCTCCAGGGGAACTGAGCTCTATCACTGGGAGGTCAGTTAAAATAGCGGGAGATCTCCAGCCATCACCTGGAGGCTGGCAACCCTATGAGATGCTTGATTTCAATTGATTTAAGTTTAAATAACTCTGCATAGGATCTCCTTCCATGGTTCGTTGGTTAATTTTATGCAACAGGTTTATTTCCTTTTTATGTGCCCATAATTGCTAATTACTCTGTAATGCCGTGTTCTTGTTTCAAGTTTTGGAACCGCGTTTAAAAAAAAAGCTTGGAAGTTGCAATGTTGTGTACTCCCTGAGGAATTTCCCCCCCCCCACTGGGTTGTTTTTATAGCAGCTTTTATTCAGAAGAGTTTTCTCTGCTGCTTATGATTTTATTGGCCTGAGTCATTTTATGATTCTTTTATTTCTGTAATCTGATTTTGGTGCTTCTCTGACCTGCTTCAAGCATTTTTATAGAAGGAGAACGGCATCCACCCCCGAATAAATAAATTAGTGAAACTGTTTGGGCAAGAAATTCTCGACAGATTTTTTTCTTTGTTTGGCAAAGCCTCAGATTTCGCATAGTTCATATAAAGTAATTGCCCCATTGTTCATCAAGAAGAATGCGCTTCTTTGAATGTGTCTCGGAATCTTAATCTTCAAAGCCAAATTACAATTTATCTCCATAATGCAGAGATCAATTTACCTGGAGGAAATTGCAGCTTTGGAGGGCAGACTCTGGCATCGCATTCCTGCTGAATTAATTCCTTTCCCTAGGGTTGCCAGCTCCAGGTTGGGAAATTCCTGGAGATTTTGTGGTGGAATCTAAGGAAGCCAGAGTTTGGGGAGGGGAAAGGCCTCAGATGAACTCTATAAAGGGCTATAGAGTTCACCCTTCAAAGCAGTTATTGTCTCCAGGGGGAGAGATACCTGTTGTCTGGAGTTCATTTGTGATACCAAGAGGTCTTCAGGCTCCACCTGGAGGTTGGCTATAGGGTTGCCAGGTCTGTGTTGGAAAATACCTGGAGACTTTGGCAGTGGAGCCAGGAGAGGGTGGGGCTTGGGGAGGGGAGGGGCCTCAGTATGATACAATGCCATAGATTCAGCCACAAGTTCTCTCAAGGCTGTTCTGCTCCAGAGCAGTTCTGGGAAAGCTCTCTCAGCTCCACTTACCCCACAGGGTGTCTGTTGTGGGGAGGGGAAGGGAAAGGAGATTTGCAAGCTGCCCTGAGACTCCTTTGGCTAATGAAGGGCAGGGTATAAATCTAATCTTCTCCAGGGCAGCTGATCTCTGCCAGCTGGAGATCAGTTGTTAAAGTGGGAGATCTCCAGACCCCACCCGGGGGCTAGAAGTACAGCGAAAAATGTGGAAAAATAACAAAAGAATCCTGAAAATACTTAACAATTCAAAAATATATTCAATAGAAATTCAACAATTCTACAATATTACAATGCAATTCATTAGCCTTCTACAAAAATTCATTCCATTCTACAAAAGATCATACAACTCCAATACAATGTGCAAAGATAGAAATAAAGTTCATAAAAGGACTCTCAGTTCATATGCGTCAATTTCTGACTTTAAAGCGCTCAAAGACGTTCATCCGACTCCGTGGGAAGAATAAAGTGCTAGTGCGGTCCGAATCTCGAATGCAGACGAATTACATTCTGGAGACCATCTCTTCAATCTTGCAGGCGTTAAATTGAAACTTTCATCAATTTCTAAAATTGTTGAAAATAGTGGGTCCTGATAAGCCTCAACAGCAAAGCTGCCTGTGATACTGTTTCAGATTTCTTTGTCTAAGAGACTCTTCCCACATTCCGTCATCCAACGAAATGCTTCTTACAGCCTGTAAGAAGAGTGGGATACAAATCAAAATAAATAATAATAAAAATAATACTTCCCCAGATATTTCTTGAATTGGACTTGGCAACCCTACTCCACCCAAGGAATCTCCAGGTATTTCCCAACCCAGAGCAGGTAACCCTATTCCTTGTGTTAAGTCTGTAGCCAACTTTATTTGGCTATGTAGTGCTGTGACATTATTACATTTATCTACCCAGAGCTTTTTTTTTGTAGCAGGAACTCCTCTGCATATTAGGCCACACCTCCCCTGATGCAGCTAATCTTGTGGAGCTTTCAGCAGGCCCTGTACTAAGAGCCCTGTAAGCTCTAGGAGGGTTGGCTACATCAGGAGTGTGTGGCCTAATATGCAAAGGAGTTCCTGCTACAAAAAAAGCCCCGCAATCTACTACAGGATCCCTGATTGGCTGGAATTGATGTATGAGGCCAGGAAAAGCCTTGAGAAAGGGGAAACGTTTGCATTGGCAGCTGGAGGAAAGTTATAGCTGTAAGCAGGTTAAAATAGTAAATACTCAACAGGAATTTTTATGGGGTGTTGAGGGGATAAATGTTTTGGACCTCTGCTTTCCCAGTGTAAACCAACATAGAGGAACTTTGAGCACAGCTTCCATTTGTTTTTAAATTAAATCAAGAGTTTCCGGTTGGGTTGCCAAGTCCAATTCAAGAAATATCTGGGGACTTTGGGGGTGGAGCCAGAAGCAAGGGTATGACAAGCATAATTGAACTCCAAGGGAGTTCTGGCCATCACATTTAAAGGGACAGCACACCTTTTAAAATGCCTTCCTTCCATAGGAAATAATGAAGGATAGGGGCGTCTTCTTTTGGGGCTCATAGAATTGGACCCCTTGGTCCAATCTTTTTGAAATTTGGGGGGGGGTGGTATTTTGAGGAGAGACACTGGATGCTATACTGAAAGTCTGGTGCCTCTACCTTTTTTTTTTGAATTTTAAAAAACAGCCCCCCCCCCAGAGCCCCAGATACTTGCGGATCAATTCTTCATTATTTCCTATGGGAATAATACTCTGTATGGAATAATAGAGTTCCCAGCAGACATTTCCCTCGCCTCCCCCCGCTTTCTGATGATCCTGAAGGTGGGGAGGGCCTCCAAACCGGGGGGGATTCCCTGCCCCCACCTGGGAATTGGCAGCCCTAGCTACACTGCGCTCTCTTTCACACACACACTCATACCCATCCACTTACTTGTTCTAAAAGGGAAGCAAAACAACCAGAAGGGCTGTGCTTTGAAGAGCTTCTGCTTCTGACCCTTCCCCATGAAGTACTTCCTGCTTCCTGCTCAACTTTAAAGGCACACACACACACACAGAGGCTTTTTTGAAAGGGAACGTGTTTGCAGGTTCTAAACCTGCCAGAGATCTAAAGGTAAGTGGTGGCTGTAGGGGCGGGGGGAAGCCTGTAAAATTGGGGGATCCCCTGCTGGGACCTGCGGATTGGGAAGCCTAGTTTCCAGCTCAACATTAGGAAGAACTTCCTGACTGTTAGTGGATTACACGTCAATTCCCAGAAAATTTGGCTAGTTTTTCATACTTGCCTATTCCTGCCTTCTTTCGTCAGCAGAGAGAAAACGAGCTCTCTTCATCTGGTATCAAACATGACGACTTAAGACTTGGTGTTCTCGAAAAAGGTTGTAATTGGAAGCTAGAATTGTTTGACACAGTTAAAAAATGTAGGTGTCGGCATATCTAGGTGTCGGCCCTCAACTGCAATCTTTAAATATCTTGATACATCTTTTCCATTGTGTCTAATTTGACTGATGACGACCCCGTATGTTTTCAAGGCAAAAGTTTTCAGAGACGGTGTTCACACAGCTGGGGCCACGAACGGCCTTCTATTGGCTGCCAGCACTCTGGTAAGGGTCTGTATTGGAGGGTCCAGAGCACCCAACCACCCCTGTCTTCGTTTTTAGTAAGTACCTCTTAACTGCGACCAAGGAGACGTGAGGACCAAGGCAGGATAACCACAAAAGGAGTTTATTTACAGTGCTTAAACAATAATAACTGGGTGATAAACATTTCTTGCAATAGTGAAATATATATACAGTAAAGGTGGGTGCAAATAAACAGGAGCCCTGATGTGTCTAGCTAGACATTCTGTTCCTCTAATACCAAACTCATTCCTTGGGTAAGGGATCTCTCCTGCCTTCTTTCCTGCAGCCTTTCCCAGAGAGAACACACCCTGTCTGTGTTTGGCCCTTTTATGCTTTCCTCCCAGGTCCCACCCCTCCAAAACCTTGCCACCCAATCAGAGCGACAAAGGGGATCCTCGGAAATGTAGGCTCTCTGCAGCTACTTCTAGGCAGGCTTCTCTGGAGCCTGTAGGCCTCACTAGGCCTAGGATCATGACAGGTGGTTTGCCATCAGGGTTGCCAAGTCCCTCCGCTGTTGCAGTGGGGGACTAGTTCCTCGTGTGTACAAAGCGCATGCAGAGCGATGACGTCACCAAGAATTGATGTCTTGGCACTGGGGATGTTCCAGGACTTGCACTAAAACTTTATGGTACCATAGAGTTTTACCACAAGTCCAAGAGCATCATACCAGGAATGCTCTAGGATTCATGCTAAAACTCTATGATACCATAGAGTTTTTAGTGCGAGTCCTAGAGCGTCCCTGGTGTGACGTCCCTGGCTCAATGACGTCACTTCTGGGTGACATTATCGTGCTGGGGATGGTGCTCGCCAACAGGACTCCTTGGGGGCTGGGATCCCCCGGTGGCCTGCTCCCTGCCAGTGAGTTGGGGCCCTCCTGGGTGGGAGCCCTATTTGCCATTGCCTGATTCCATGTTACAACCCTGGTGTTCCATGGAGGTCTCCCATCCAAATACTAGCCAAGGCTGACCCTGCGAATGCAGAGGCAGTCAATGGCAAACCCAGTACCAGTCCGAGTAGACAACACTGACCCTGATGGGCCGATGGTCTGAGTCAGTAGAAGGCAGCTTCATGAGTCCATTGCGCTTTCTCGATTGGTCTTCAGAAAAAGTATCACAAAGATTTTACGCTTGGATTTTACTCTGGATCTCTGGCCTTGCTTTTGTTCTACAGCACCTTAACTGGAATCTCCAGTAGCTGCTTATGTAATCTTCTGACGTAAATCTTTCGGCTTTGCCTTGCACGGTTCTCACGTCTGCCAGTTCTACTGGATGGTGTAGAACCACCACCTCTCAGCCAGTGACTTCACGTTCAAGCTATGTAAATAAATTGGTGGAGGTCACCTGTCTGCTTCTCTTCCTTGGAGGTCTGTCAGCGCTGTTTGCGCTCTTGCCTACCATGTCTGGAAAAGAAAACATACTTCTTTGAAAAAAGAGAGGGAGAAGGAGAAGCGTCCAAAACTCTGGACTCTTTTCTACTCCTTTGTCAGCAATTCCAAATACTTGTGCTTTAAAGAAATCGATTCATTGCCTCCAGGGCTTTTATTGTAGCAGGAGCTCCTTTGCATATTAGGCCATGCCCTCCCTGATGTAGCCAATCCTCCTGGAGCTTACCGGAGACCTTGTATGAAGAACTCTTGGAGGCCTGGAGATCTCCTGGAATGACCACTGGTCTCGAGACAACACAGAGCATTTCCCTGGGGCAAAAAATTGTTGCATTGGAGAGTGATCTTAATGACATTGGATCGTGCTGAGATCCCTCCCCTCCTCAAACCCCACCCTCCCCAGGCTCCTCCCCCAAATTTCTGGACCACCCAATGCAGGAAGGGAGGGATCAATTTGCCTCCCCTGTGCTGTTTTCCAGACTTGAAAAGTCGCAGAATGCTTATTTGATTTCCTTTGTTTATGCCCATTTTTCTCCACAAGGGGGACCCAAAGCTGCTTACCTGGTTCTCCATTTCATCTTCACAACAGCACAGCAGTTGCGATCTCACCTGCTGAATAATGCATTTGCAGTCCACGTTCAATGCCCTTTCAAATTCACATTCAATGCACTTTCAGTCCACGTTCAATGCACTTTCAAATCCACATTCAATGCCCTTTCAGTCCACGTTCAATGCCCTTTCAAATCCACATTCAATGCCCTTTCAAATCCACGTTCAATGCCCTTTCAAATCCACGTTCAATGCCCTTTCAAATCCACGTTCAATGCCCTTTCAAATCCACGTTCAATGCCCTTTCAAATCCACGTTCAATGCCCTTTCAAATCCACATTCAATGCCCTTTCAAATCCACATTCAATGCACTTTCAGGCACATTCAATGCACTTTCAATCCACATTCAATGCACTTTCAAACTGGATTTTGTCAGTTTCCACACTGTAAATTCCCGTTGGAAAGTGCACTGAATGTGGATTGAAACGGCATTATTTAGCATGTTGTGATCGCAGCCTGTGAGTCGGAGACCACCATTTTTGACCATGTAAAAAAAAAATGCTGCAAGGTCCGAATTCTGATCAGGCTTGCTGCATGACGGGACCAGAAGTCTCCCCTCCCTGCCCCCCCCGCCATGTACCTTTTCAAGTGCTAAAGCAGCCTATTTTGGCACTTTAAAAGGTGTGTGGGAGGACAAGATCCCCTGAACTCCCCCTCACAACAGAACCCTCGCACCATTTTTTAAAGTGGCCAAAATCTCTAATTCTGAGTGGACAGCCATGGGTCTAACCCGTGACTCCTTAGCATATTAGGCCACATGCCCCTGATGTATTCAGTCCTCCTGGAGCTTCCAGTAGAACCTGCACTAAGAGGCCTGTAAGTTCTTGGAGGACTGGCTACATAGAGTTGCCAAGTCCAATTTAAGAAATATCTGGGGACTTTGAAGGTAGAGCCAGGAGACTTTGGGGGTGGAGCCAGGAGACACTGGGGGTGGATCCAGGAGCAAGGCTGTTAACAAGCATAATTGAACTCCAAAGGGAGTTCTGGCCATCACATTTAAAGGGACCACACACTTTTAAAATGCCTTCCGTCCATTAGAAATAATGAAGGATAGGGGCACCTTCTTTTGGGGCTCATAGAATTGGACCCCGTGGTCCAATCTTTTTGAAACTTGGGGTGGGTGTTTTGAGGAGAGTCATCGGATGCTACGCTGCAAATTTGGTGCCTCTACCTCAAAAAAACAGCCCCCCAGAGCCTCAGATACCCACGGATCAATTCTCGATAATACCCTATGGGAATCACTCCATAGGGAATAATGGAGTACCCAGCAGACATTTCCCTCCCCACCCCCCGCTTTCTGATGGCCCTGAAGTGGGGGCCTCCAAACTGGGGGGCTTCCAAACTGGGGGATCCCCTGCCCCCACCTGGGGATTGGGCAAACCAGAAACCGCAGTGTACTGATTAGCAAACACTAGAAATAAACCACTGCTTTTTTGTGTTGCAAATAAATGCTTAAGCAATTTCTTTCATAATGATGCAATTAAAAAACCCCCTGATAATGTAGTTTGGCTCCTAGTTTAGGCTTACAGTGTGTGACTGGCCCAAGGTCACTCAGCAAGCTTCCCTGGTAGAGTGGGCAACAAGATTCAGACGTGGGCCTCCGTGATTGTAGTTTGACACTCTAAGGCTGGGTGCAGATGGGCAGCTCCATGCACTTCGGAGGCGAAACGGAGAGGACACATCCCATCCACGCACTCCCGCGTACAGCACTGGGGGCGCTTTGGCACATTCTCATGGTTGTTGCGTGCCACCCCCTTAGCGCAGTTTGGGTTTCTTCCTCCCCCTTCAATTTGAATGGCCATGCCCTCATGCCCTTACGTGATCATGCGCTCTGCGGCACATCTTCGAGAACGTCCCAGCCTGGAGCTATCAACCCTTGAGCAGAGTTAAGTGGGGGTGGGGCAAAGGGCATGGAAAGCTTGGAAGTTCAAGACAAGGAGCCTGTGCTAGATCGAGGAACACCGAGGATCCAAACGGCTTCACTTGGGATCTACTCTGGTGAATTTGAGGCGGCCGGGTGAAGACATTTTTGTTTCCTCCAAAGAACCAGGTGTTTCGTAGTTTATTTGGCTTGCCCAACCTTTTATATATTTCCTTAATTCATTTATACCCTGCCTTTCTCTCCAATGGGAACTCAAAGCTGCTTACATCATTCTCCCTTCCTAGCGCTTTTTTTTTTTTGAGCAGGAACGCACAGGAATGCAGTTCCGGCTAGCTTAGTGTCGGGAAGTGATGCCTAATATTCCGATAAGTTCCTGCTAAACCATGGTGACGTCAAGGGAGTATGGCCTAATATGCAGATGAGTTCCTGCTGGGCTTTCTCTACAAAAGAAGCCCTGTGCAAAACAATGGCGACGTCAGGGTGTGTGACCTAATATGCAAATGAGTCCCTGCTGGGCTTTTTCTATAAAAATGCCCTGTGCCCCTTTCCTCTGTTTTCTCTTCACAACAACCCTGTCAGGTAGGTTAGGCTGAGAGGGTCTGACTGACTCAAGGTCATCCAGTGGGTTTCCCTGGCATGACTGGGGATTCGAACTTGGGCCTCCCAGATCCAAGTCCAATGCTCTTAACCACTGCACCACCCTGGCTCTCCATTCTAGACCTGCTTCTGGTTTTTCCTCCTTGCTTCCCTCCCCTTCTTGATGTTAGTATGATATTGGTAACTGATTTGTAATTCAGATAACCTGGGTAAAATGAAAAATTGTTTGTTTTTTGTATTACTATATATTTGTCCCCGAACCAGCTCAGGGATTTTGGGTGATCAGGTTTTTTTTTTGATGTTTCAAATGAACAAACCTTTATGTGTGAGTGTACCTTGCAATTTCCTGTTATATCCATTTTACTGATGGACCTGCTGAGGTGAGAAGACTCATATATGATCCATAGAGGAAGCAATCCCAATCCAATCTGCTGTTGTTTGGTTTTTTTTTTTTAAAAACAACCCAAATAAACAGGAGTCATTTTGTAGAAGAAGAGGTGCCGGAGCTCATTGGCACAACTCATTTGCATATGCCACACACCCCTGACATCACTGGAAGGTGCACTAAAATATATCAGCTCAGCATCTACCCTAAAATGCTTCTTGAATTATTGTCATAATGAAACCTTACTCCCCTCATACTTTTTCAATTACTGGTGAATCTTCTGATGGTGCCTGGGTTTTTTTTGGCCACTGTGTGACACAGAGTGTTGAACTGGATGAGTCATTGGCCTGATCCAACATGGCTTCTCTTATGTTCTTATGTGACACAGAGTGTTGAACTGGATGGGCCATTGGCCTGATCCAACATGGCTTCTCTTATGTTCTTATGTGACACAGAGTGTTGGACTGGATGGGCCATTGGCCTGATCCAACATGGCTTCTCTTATTTTCTTATGTGACACAGAGTGTTGCGACTGGATGGGCCATTGGCCTGATCCAACATGGCTTCTCTTATGTTCTTTCTTTACCCTATGTGGCCACAGTGGTATGAGGAAGATTTCCATATGTCTGGTGTTATAACCCCGCTGGTGGACCTTGTGATGGCACTGAGGTTTTGACCACTGTGTGACACAGAGTGTTAGATTGGATGGACCACTGGCCTGATCCAACATGGCTTCTCTTATGTTCTTATGTCTGGGGCAGTGATGCTCTGTATTCTTGGTGCTGGGGGCGGGGAGCAACAGTGGGAGAGCTTCTGGAGTTCTGGCCCTGTTGGTGGACCTCCTGATGGCCCCAGGGGTTTGGCCATTCTGTGCCACAGAGTGTTGGACTGGATGGGCCATTGGCCTGATCCAACATGGCTTCTCTTATGTTCTTTCTTTACCCTATGTGGCCACAGTGGCATATGAACATATGAAGCTGCCTTATACTGAATCAGACCACTTTGGTCCATCAAAGTCAGTATTGTCTTCTCAGACTGGCAGCGGCTCTCCAGGGTCTCAAGCTGAGGTTTTTCACACCTATTTGCCTGGGCCCTTTTTTGGAGATGCCAGGGATTGAACCTGGGACCTTCTGCTTCCCAAGCAGATGCTCTACCACTGAGCCACCGTCCTGTCCCCTCCCCACATGAGGAAAATTTCCACCTGTCTGCTTTATATGTTTTGGTTCTTTTCCCCTTTTTGTGGGAAAATGTTAGAAAGTTTGTCAAATCTCAGAGCTCAACAAAATTCTCACAGGGGGGTTTGAACAATGGAGCTTAGAAGCAAGTATTTTTTTGGGGGGGGAGGGATAAAAAAGAAAGAGCACAATAAGATGCAGAGGTTCCAGAGCCCCACTCCTGTGAGCTCCTGCCCAAAATGAGGCCTGGCAGATTAACAACTCCAATTAGGAGACTCCCGGTATCGTCCCATTCAGGTTAAAGTTAAGGTTGCCAATTTTTAAGCGGCAATTGGGAAAATCCCCAGAATTACAGCTCATCTCCAGATTACAGAGAAAAGTTCCCCTGGGAGAAAATGGATGCTTGGGAAGATGGACTCGATGGCATTACATCCCACTGAGGTCTCTTCTCCCTGGGCTCCAGCCCCAAATTTCCAGGAGTTTTCCAACCCGGATCTGGCAACCAGCACCGGCCCAAAGTCGCATGGCACCCTAGGCAGACTAATGGCCTGCCTCCCCCCTCCACAACGCCCCCCCCGTGCCTCCTCCTCTCTCCCTTCCCCACCTCAGGTCAATTTCAATGTCCGGAAGGGCGATTAAGTGCCGCTCCCAGCTGTATAAAGGCCCCCCCCCCCGTGATTGGTGGTAAAACGGCGCTGTGTGCAGGCTAGCGGCAGTTCAAACAAACAGCGTCCTGAAAGGGTGCCGCTGCTGCTCCCCCTTCCGCATTTCCTGCATGGGAAGGAAGTGTGGAGGAGGGAGCAGCCATAGCACCATTTCGGGACATGGTTCATTTGAGATGCTGTTGGCCTGCCCGGGAGCTGAGTGAGTGTGCAGCGCTGTTTTAGCCGCCAATCAGCTGATTGACGGGGGCGGGGGGGGTTGCATTTACACAGCTGGGAGCGGCGCTCGATCGCCCTTCCGGACATTGAAATCGCAGGGAACACTGTCCACCCTACTCAACCCCGCCCCCCCCCCCAAAAAAATCTCCAGGCATTTCCCAACCCAGAGCTGGCAGCCCTACTGAATGCATGGCATATCCTCTGCCTTTGGCCCCTTTCCAAGTACAAATCAGTGGCCTCACCTTTCTTTTAATAGTAGTGCTGCACAGTTCCCTGCACGGTATGACAGACTTCTAGGTGTTCCACATATTTATGTTTTGTACACTGTACAAAGTGATGCGTGCACAAGTCCAGGCTGGACTTGACATTCTGGGAAAACTGCTCTCCCCCCAGCGCAATTCGGTACATCAGAGCCCAGCTTGTTGGCGCAAATTGCAAGTGTTCCCCATGGCGCTCTGCAGCTGTACTGTAGCCGCTAGTTCCTGGTGGCAGCTTAGAAGTAGTAGTAGAAGAAGAAGATATTGGATTTATATCCCACCCTCCACTCCGAAGAGTCTCAGAGTGGCTCACAATCTCCTTTACCTTCCCCTCCCCCACAAAGACACCCTGTGAGGTACATGAAGATATTGGATTTAAATCCCGCCCTCCACTCTGAAGAGCCTTAGAGTGGCTCACAATCTCCTTTCCCTTCCTCCCCAACAACAGACACCCCATGAGGTAGATGAAGATATTGGATTTATATCCCGCCCTCCACTCCGAAGAGTCTCAGAGAGGCTCGCAATCTCCTTTCCCTTCCTCCCCCACAACAGACACTCTGTGAGGTAGATGAAGACACTGGATTTATATCCCGCCCTCCACTCCGAAGAGTCTCAGAGCGGCTCACAATCTCCTTTCCCTTCCTCCCCAACAACAGACACCCCATGAGGTAGATGAAGATATTGGATTTATATCCCGCCCTCCACTCCGAAGAGTCTCAGAGAGGCTCGCAATCTCCTAGGGTTGCCAAGTCCAATTCAAGAAATATCTGGGGACTTTGGGGGTGGAGCCAGGAGACTTTGGGGGCGGAGCCGGGAGCACGGGTGTGACAAGCAGAATTGAACTCCAAGGGAGTTCTGGCCATCACATTTAAAGGGACAACACACCTTTTAAAATGCCTTCCTTCCACAGAAAATAATGAAGGATAGGGGCACCTTTTGGGGCTCGTAGAATTGGACCCCCTGGTCCAATACTTTTGAAACTTGGGGGGTAATTTGGGAAGAGGCACTAGATGCTATACTGAAAATTTGGCACCTCTACCTCAAAAAACAGCCTCCCCGAGAGCCCCTGATACCCGCGGATCAATTCCCCATCATTCCTTATGGGAATTGTTCATGGAGGTGCATAATAATGGCTGTGGGGGTGGGGCTTCCTCCGCCGGCCAGCTGGTTGGGGGAGGGGGGAAGCCTGTAAAACTGGGGGATCCCCCGCTGGGACCTGGGGATTGGGAAGCCTACAATCTCCTTTCCCTTCCTCCCCCACAACAGACACCCTGTGAGGTGGGTGGGGCTGGAGAGGGCTCTCACAGCAGCTGCCCTTTCAAGGACAGAGAGCGGCCTACAATCTCCTTTCCCTTCCTCCCCCACAACAGACACCCTGTGAGGAGGGTGGGGCTGAGAGGGCTCTCACAGCAGCTGCCCTTTCAAGGACAGAGAGCGGCCTACAATCTCCTTTCCCTTCCTCCCCCACAACAGACACCCTGTGAGGAGGGTGGGGCTGAGAGGGCTCTCACAGCAGCTGCCCTTTCCAGGACAGAGAGCGGCCTACAATCTCCTTTCCCTTCCTCCCCCACAACAGACACCCTGTGAGGAGGGTGGGGCTGAGAGGGCTCTCACAGCAGCTGCCCTTTCCAGGACAGAGAGCGGCCTACAATCTCCTTTCCCTTCCTCCCCCACAACAGACACCCTGTGAGGAGGGTGGGGCTGAGAGGGCTCTCACAGCAGCTGCCCTTTCAAGGACAGAGAGCGGCCTACAATCTCCTTTCCCTTCCTCCCCCACAACAGACACCCTGTGAGGTGGGTGGGGCTGGAGAGGGCTCTCACAGCAGCTGCCCTTTCAAGGACAGAGAGCGGCCTACAATCTCCTTTCCCTTCCTCCCCCACAACAGACACCCTGTGAGGAGGGTGGGGCTGAGAGGGCTCTCACAGCAGCTGCCCTTTCAAGGACAGAGAGCGGCCTACAATCTCCTTTCCCTTCCTCCCCCACAACAGACACCCTGTGAGGAGGGTGGGGCTGAGAGGGCTCTCACAGCAGCTGCCCTTTCCAGGACAGAGAGCGGCCTACAATCTCCTTTCCCTTCCTCCCCCACAACAGACACCCTGTGAGGAGGGTGGGGCTGAGAGGGCTCTCACAGCAGCTGCCCTTTCAAGGACAGAGAGCGGCCTACAATCTCCTTTCCCTTCCTCCCCCACAACAGACACCCTGTGAGGTGGGTGGGGCTGGAGAGGGCTCTCACAGCAGCTGCCCTTTCCAGGACAGAGAGCGGCCTACAATCTCCTTTCCCTTCCTCCCCCACAACAGACACCCTGTGAGGAGGGTGGGGCTGAGAGGGCTCTCACAGCAGCTGCCCTTTCAAGGACAGAGAGCGGCCTACAATCTCCTTTCCCTTCCTCCCCCACAACAGACACCCTGTGAGGTGGGTGGGGCTGGAGAGGGCTCTCACAGCAGCTGCCCTTTCAAGGACAGAGAGCGGCCTACAATCTCCTTTCCCTTCCTCCCCCACAACAGACACCCTGTGAGGTGGGTGGGGCTGGAGAGGGCTCTCACAGCAGCTGCCCTTTCCAGGACAGAGAGCGGCCTACAATCTCCTTTCCCTTCCTCCCCCACAACAGACACCCTGTGAGGAGGGTGGGGCTGAGAGGGCTCTCACAGCAGCTGCCCTTTCAAGGACAACCTCTGCCAGAGCTATGGCTATAATTGTGCAGCAGAGCCTGATTAGGATTAGAACTGCAGGAGGAATCCCCACCTTCCCCCCTGTGCTGTTTTCAGTGGCTGAAACAGCCCAGAGACCAAGAGGAACAGCGCTATTTTCTCTGCGTACACTTAGGATGCAGAAAGTTAGCAGTTTGGCATAGCGGTTAAGTGCACGGACTCTTATCTGGTGGGAGAACCGGGTTTGATTCCCCACTCCTCCACTTGCAGCTGCTGGGATGGCCTCGGGTCAGCCATAGCTCTCGCAGGAGTTGTCCTTGAAAGGGCAGCTGCTGTAAGAGCTCTCTCAGCCCCACCTACCTCACAGGGTGTCTGTTGTGGGGGAGGAAGGGAAAGGAGACTGTGAGCCACTCTGAGATCCAGAGTGAAGGGTGGGGTACAAATCCAATATCACCACCACCACCACCACCGTCATCAACGTCATCATCATCTCCTCTTCCTCCTCTTCTGGTGGAACAACTATCATATGAACATATGAAGCCGCCTTATACTGAATCAGACCCTCAGTCCATCAAAGTCAGTATTGTCTTCTCAGACTAGCAGTGGCTCTCCAACAACTATCATTCACCTGTGGCCCCTGGCTGTTTCAGTCACCAAAAACAGCACAGGAGAGAAGGTACAAATTCTTTCTTCTCCTGTCCAGCTTCCTTCTCCACCGCTCCTCTCCTCCTCTCCTCTCCCTTATCTATTTTCCTTCCTTCCTCCTTCCCTCCCTCCCGTCCTGTCCTTGTGGCTCTCAAACACCTTGCATTTATTCTATGTGGTTCTTATGTTAAGCAAGTCTGACCTCCCCTGCTCTAGGGGAACTGATCTTTGTTGTCTGGAGATCGGCTGTAGTTCCAGGTGATCTCTAGGTACCACCTGGAAGTTGGCAACCCTGACTGAAGATGCCTTCTAACATTGGAAGAATGCAAGGGAAAAAATGGAGGGCACCATCCAAAAGCCGAAAAGAGGGAGAGAAGCCCTTGTGCAGCAGGAAACAGTTTCTTATACCATAGGACAACCTCTTCCTGCCAACTCCCATTTTAGAAATTCTTGGAGATATTGGGGGTGGTGTCTGAGGGGGGCAGTGTCTGGGGAGGACAAGGACCTCAGCATATTGCCCACCCTCTGAAACGGCCATTTCCTCTAAGGGAATGGTTCATTGCCATCTGGAGACATCCCAAGGCCCTACCTGGAAGATGGCAACCCCAAGCATAAAGAGTGTGCCAATTAAGGCCAAGCCACTCAGGGTGGCTCTGCATTTTAGGAAGTCAAAATGGACCAGGCTGAGCCTGAGGGCTTTTCTGTCACTTGTTCTGACCCACTGCAGCTCCTTTCCAGAAGTTGTTAGGATAGGCAGTTCTCTTGAAAAAGTTACTAGAGAACATAAGAACATCAGAAGAGAAGAAGAAGAAGAATTGCAGATTTATACCCCGCCCTTCTCCCTGAATCAGATATTCAAAGCGCTTACAATCTCCTATATCTTCTCCCCCCCTGCAAAATACACCCTCCCCCCACAAAAGACAGTAGGTGGGGCTCTCACAGCAGCTGCCCTTTCAAGGACAGCTCCTGCAATACTTATGGCTAACCCAAGGCCATTCCAACAGATGCAAGTGGAGGACTGGGGAATCAAATCCAGTTCTCCCAGATAAGAGTCCACACACTTAACCACTACACCAAACTGGCTCTCACTGGATCCGAGAGCCCTGCTGGATCAGGCCAGTGGTCCATCTAGTCCAGCATCCTGCCTCACACAACGGCCAACTTCCTCTGGAGGGCCAACAACAGGGCAGAGTGGCTGAGGCCTTCCCCTGCTGTTGCCTCCTGCCACTGGGATTCAGAGGTTTCGTGCCTCTGAATGTGAAGGTTCCCCTCAGTCACCATGGCTAGTAGGTAATGATAGGCTTATCCTCAATAAATCTATCTAGTCCCCTTTTAAAGCCATTTATACCTGTGGCCATGGCTACAACCTCCAGTAGCAAAGAGAGAAGACATCTGTCAAACATTAATGATGAACCGCATGGATTGGTTCCTGTATGTAACTCTCCACCAGAGGTTGCTCGTCAGCTTCGAAGTAAGCTGAAAATGGCCAAGATTTCTGTTTGTTAACTGCGGATTTCAAAAGGGTAGTGTCTGTTTGCTTTGACCAAGATAGAAGTGGAGATTTACAGGCTGCATCCACAGAGCAAAGTAAGGGAGAGAAAAAAGGAGACATTTTCTTTTCGTGGATAACTGCATGAAATGTATCTTGTATCTAAATGTATCTTGTATCTAAATAGCACTGCACCTTATTTAAGAAGGATATAGACAAGCTGGAACGGGTCCAGAGGAGGGTGACAAAAATGGTGAGTGGTCTGGAGACCAAGTCCTATGAGGAAAGGTTGAAGGAGCTGGGCATCTTTAGCCTGGAGAGGAGGCGGCTGAGAGGTGATATCCATCTTCAAGTACTGGAAGGGCTGTCATGTAATTATAAAGGATGGTGCAGATTTGTCATATAAAGGATGGTGCAGAATAAAAGGAAAATGAAAGTCAGTGTGCGGAAGTATTACATTTAGTTTGAACCAGGGCTTTTTTGGTAGAAAAAGCCCAATGGGAACTCATTTGCATATTAGGTCACAAACCCCTGCCATCACCATTGTTTCACACAGGGCTTTTTGTGGGAAAAGCCCAACAAGAACTCATTTGCATATTAACAAGAACTCATTTGCATATTAACAAGAACTCATTTGCATATTAACAAGAACTCATTTGCATATTAGGCCACCCCTCCTGTCACCAAGCCAGCCGGAACTGCGTTCCTGTGCATTCCTGCTTTTTTAAAAGCCCTGGTTTGAACCAATTTGGAATATGCTTGTTTGAAGCTCATTGAAGCCTATGTGAAACAAGGAATTAAGCACGGCCTAGTCGCTTGTTAAATATTTCCAAGCTGCATTGGCTAAAAAAACTTTTCATTTTGGAGCACTGGACACTTTTGACGCTTCCTCGCGATCCGTTTGCTTGGAGAAGTCACATTGATTGCGTGTTGAGAGACTTTGGGCGGGGGGGGGGGAGAGATGTTCTTGTTTGTATGCAGTGTGACTTGTACGTCTTGGCTTAAGAAATTTTCTGCTTTTCTAAGATTGTCTTTGTATTCGGTGTTAATTTGGTGAGGCTGGTCTTTGTGGAGGCTTTTCAGCTTTGATCTCCGGCTCTATTTTCCTGCATTTCTCCTTTGGGTTGCACAGTTTCCAGTTGGGGGCAGGGGATTCCCTGGTTTGGAGGCCCTCCCCCCACTTCAGGGTTATCAGAAAGTGTGTGGGGGAGAATTTGAATGTCCACTGGACACTCCATTATACTCTATGGAGTCTGGTCTCCATATGGTATAACGGAGAATTGATCCATGAGTATCTGGAGCTCTGGGGGAGCTGTTTTCTTTACGTAGAGGCACCACATTTTCAGCATAGTGTCTAGAGCCTCTCCTCAAAAAAACTCCCCCAAGTTTCATAAAGATTGGAGCAGGGGATCCTAGCCTATGGGCCCCTAAAGAAGGTGCCCTCATCCTCCATTATTTCCAATGGAAGGAAGACATTTTAAAGGAGTGCGGTCCCTTTAAAAGGGATGGCCAGAATCCCCTTCCAAGCTCAATTGTGCTCCTGGCTCCACCCCCAAAGTCCGCAGATTTTTCCTGAGTCGGACCTGGCAACCCTAGCAGAATTGTACACACTGGCAGAATCTGGGGTGTGGTGAGGTGACATCAACTGGCAAGTGGAGGTTAATCTTAATTGTTTTATAACGTGATTTTATCATGCATGCTTTCAGTTGTTTACCACCTCGGTGGCCCTTGAAAAGGCAGAAAGGCGGGCTGCGCATTCTGTAAATAAACTGCACAGAACAGTATCGCCTGCAGTCAGCAGAAGGCGCTGCGAATTGTAGGAGGTGGATGAAGGGACCACAAGGAGTTAAACCATGCCCTTCCTTATACAGTCCCTAAGTAATCTCACACTGTACCTTATTATTTTCGACCTTGCCAAAACAAACATCACTCGGGTAAATTCATTGCCTCATGCTTTCCTGTGATTAATGGTGTCTTATGTTGGCATTTCAGATGCTTTTGGTGATCGTGAGAAATTCCAAGCTAATGTTCTTTCAAGGGCTTTTTTGGTAGAAAAAGCCCAGCAGGAACTCATTTGCATATTAGGCCACACCCCTTGATGTCACCATTGTTTCACATAGGGCTTTTCCTACAAAAAAGCCCTATGTGAAACAATTGTGACATCAAGGGGGTGTGGCCTAATATGCAAATAAGTCCATGCTGGGCTTTTTCTACCAAAAAAAGCCCTTGAAGGAACATTAGCTTGGAATTTCTCACGATCACCAAAAGCATCTGAAATGCCAACATAAAACACCATTAATCACAGGAAAGCCTTAGGTAACAAATTTACTCGAGTGATGTTTGTTTTGGCAAGGTGCAAAGAAAAAGCCCAGCAGGAATTCATTAGCATATGAGGCCACACCCCCAGACACCAAGCCAGCCGGAACTGTGCTCCTGTGCGTTCCTGCTCAAAAAAAAGCCCTGGTTCTTTCGTTTACTCTGGTGTAGCACGCATTCTCCAGGTGTAACATGAAGCCTTTTCTTCTAGTTTAGATCAGCAGCTGCCACTAAAAGGCCTGGTACAGACATCTCCCAAGTGGAAGCAGGATTTCCTGTATCTCCTTGTAAGCAGCTTGCCAAATCTTAATAACAATAGTCACTATTTATATAGTGCTTTCCCCAAGTCCTCAAATGTATGTGATCTCACTAATCCTTATCACAACACCCTTGCAAGGTAGGTGAGGTAATAATAAGACTTACAGGGCTTTTTTTGAGCAGGGACGCACAGGGATGCAGTTCTGGCTGACAGTGTCAGGGGTGTGGCCTAATACGCAAATGAGCCCCTGCTGGGCCTTTTCTACCAAAAAAGCCCTGAGTACTTGCATATTGCAAATGACATGAGCATCATCAAAGAGACAGAAGGCACCCGCAGAGCGCATAGCTGAGGTCAGATTTGAATTTTCCCAGCTCCTTCTGTTCACCATTACACAACTTCTATATCAGGGCTTTCTTTGTAGCAGCAACTTGTTTGTGTATTAGGCCACGCCCCCTGATGTAGCCAATCCTCCAAGAGCTTACAGGGCTCTTCGTACAGGGTTGGCGTGTGGGAGTAGGCCAAGTAGGTGGCTCTTAGTACTGGGCCTACTGAAAGCTCCAGGAGGATTGGCTGCATCAGGGGTGACTTAATATGCAAAGGAGTTCTGCTACAAAAATAAGCCCTGAGATACATACATATCAGAGTCTACAACTCAAGGACATGGAGGACCAACTCAGTTCCTCTAAGGCAGGGGTAGGGAACGTTGGCTCTCCAGATGTTTTTTGCCTACAACTCCCATCAGCCCCAGCCATTGGCCATGCTGGCTGGGACTGATGGGAGTTGTAGGCAAAAAAAACTTCTGGAGAGCCAACGTTCCCCAACCCTGCTTTAAGGCCTGATTTTTCCATTTTGGGAAGCCAAGCTTTATTAGTGGAATTGTTCTTATTGTTAAATAAATAATTGTTCATATAATTACATTGTGGAATTGACTGCCAATCGTCCAAGCATTTGCCAGAATTGGCTGGCTTTCTCTGACATCACTCAGAAATAGGATTGCCAGCCTCCAGGTGGGGCCTTGAGAGCTCCCAATTTTAAAACTGATCTCCGTCTGGTAGACATCAACTCCCCTGGAGAAAATGGCTTCTTGGAAGGGTGGACTCTATGTAGGGTTGCCAAGTCCAATTTAAGAAATATCTGGGGACTTTGGGGGTGGAGCCAGGAGACATTAGGGGTGGAGCCAAGATCAAGGCTGTGACAAGCATAATTGAACTCCAAAGGGAGTTCTGGCCATCACATATTAAGGGACGGCACACCTTTTCAATGCCTTCCTTCCATAGGAAATAATGAATAGGGGCACCTTCTTTTGGGGCTCATAAAATTGGACCCCCTGGTTCAATCGTTTTGAAACTTGGGAGATATTTTGGGGAGAGGCATTAGATGCTATACTGAAAATTTGGTGCATCTACCCCCCAAAACAGCCCCCCCAGAGCCCCAGATACCCGCGGATCAATTATCCATTATTTTCTATGGGAATAAATCTCCATAGGAAATAATGGGAGTTCCCAGCAGACATTTCCCTCCCCTCCCCCCACTTTCTGACAACCCTAAACCTCCATAGGAAATAATGGGAGTTCCCAGCAGACATTTCCCTCCCCTCCCCCCACTTTCTGACAACCCTGAAGCGGGGGGAGGGCCTCCAAACCGGGGGATCCCCTGCCCTCACCTGGGGATTGGCAACACTAACTCGGTGTCATGGTAAGGCCCCTCCACTTCTCAAACCCCGCCAGCTCCACCCCAAAGTCTCCAGATATTTTCCAACACAGACCTGGCAACCCTACTCAGAAACATCTCCACTTGGTGGCGCTGTTTTCATTTTGTTAAAAAAGAAAACAAGCTTTATATTTTTGTCAGTCAAGGAGATGATGCTGAATAAATGGGTTAATAGGCAGAAATGTGGGTGGTGCGTTTGAGAATAATTGCAACAAATTACTTGTCCAAAACATGGGTGGAGAGTAGGGTTGCAGGTCTGTGTAGGAAAATACCTGGAGACTTTGGGGGGTGCATCCAGGAAAGGGTGGGGTTTGCTGAGGGGAGGGGCCTCAGCATCATACAAAACCACAAAGTCCACCCTTCAGGGCAGCCATTTTCTCCAGGGGAGCTGATCTCTGCCAGCTGGAGATCAGTTGTAAAAGCGGGAGACCTCCAGGCCCCACCTGGAGGCTGGCAACCCTAGTGGAGAGGCAAGACTAGACTGGCAGCTAAGCAGGCATTTGATTTGCTGCTCTGTCTGCCTGTCATTTCTTTTTGTGAAGCCAAAAGGGTGCCAGGCTCGCTCCATGACTCAAGGACATGCCAGGCAGTGTCTTTTCATCTCTTGTGTGGTTCCCCGCACTGCGTGTTTGAGTAGCCTCAGACATAAACCGGATTGTAAACAAGGAAGCTACCTTGAACAAGAAGCCCACGAGCCAGCCATAATTGGGTAGTTAGTGGAATGGAACGATTTTGGCAGCGGAACTTGGAAGAACTGGGAAATCGAGTTGTCTTTTGAAGGACTGTGAACCTGGTGCCCTCCTGTGGTGCCAATTAAAACATTAACTCTTGTGTACGATGAGATTAGATCAAGCCCAGAAGCACTTTTCTGGAAATGCGGCTCAAACCAGTTCAGAGCTCCTGTTCTCCACCACTTCCCGGCAGGACTTTGAGTGACGAAACGCCCACTTAGGGAGGCCTTGTACTCTGGCCTGTAGACATGGAGGCTATTTGCTGTAAAAAGGGTATTCATTAGGGTTGCCAAGTCTAATTCAAGAAATATCTGGGGACTTAGGGGGTGGAGCCAGGAGACACTGGGGTGGAGCCAACAGCGAGGTTGTGACAAGCATAATTGAACTCCAAAGAGAGTTCTGGCCATCACATTTCAAGGGACTGCACACCTTTTAAATGCCTTCTCCCCACTGCAAATAATGAAGGCTAGGGGCACCCTCTTTTGGGGCTCTTAGAATTGGACCCCCTGGTCCAATCCTTTTGAAATTTGGAGAGTATTTTGAGGAGAGGCGCTGGATGCTATGCTGAAAAATTAGTGTCTCTACCTCAAAAAACAGGTACCTCAAAAAACCTCCGTAGCCCCAGATACCCGCGGATCAATTCTCCATTTTACCCTATGGGAATCAGTCTCCATAGGGAATAATGGAGTGCCCACCAGACATCTCCCCCCCCTTGTTTTCTGAAGTGGGAGGAGGGCCTCCATACTGGGGGATCCCCTGCCCCCACCTGGGGATTGGAAACCCTAGTATTCATTTGTAAAATGACTGTTCATTTTTGTGGCATCCTTCTTCCCAGAACCTACCTCATAGGATGTCTTTTTTGGAGTGAGGGGAAGGGAAAGGAGATTGTAAGCTGCTCTGAGACTCCTTTAGGTAGTGAAGGGTGGGGTATAAATCTAATCTCCTCCTCCTCCTCTTTAGGGTTGCCAATCCCCAGGTGGGGGCGGGTGATCCCCCAGTTTAGAGGCCCTCCCCCTGCTTCAGGGTCATCAGAAAGTGGGAGGGGGGGGCGTAGGGAAATGTCTGCTGGGCACTCCATTATTCCCTATGGTGACTGATTCTCATAGCTTTGTGTTTTTATATATTTTATATGTATTTTATGTATTTTATTGTATAATTATAATTATTAATGTATTATTAATGTATTTAAATTGATTTTGTTGGTTTTTATGTTGTAAGCCGCCCTGAGCCCACCTCGGTAGGGTAGGGCAGGATATAAATCGAATTAATTAATTAATTAATTAAATAAATAAATAGCGTAAAATGAAGAATTGATCCGTGGGTATCTGGGGTTATGGAGGCTGTTTTTTTGAGGTAGAGACACTAATTTTTCAGCATAGCATCCAGTGCCTCTCCCCAAAATACTCTCCAAGTTTCAAAAGGATTGGATCAGGGGGTCCAATTCTATGAGCCCCAAAAGAGGAAGATTGATCCGTGGGTATCTGGGGCTCTGTGTGTGTGTGGGGGGGGTGGTTTTTGAGGTAGAAGCACCAAATTGGTAGCATAACATCTGGTGCCGCTCCTCAAAAAATTCCCCAAGTTTCAAAAAAATTGGACCAGGAAGTCCAATTCTATGAGCCTCAAAAAAAAGGTGCCCTTTTCCTCCATTGTTCCAAATGGAGGGAAGTGCAGTGCCCAGGGGTTCCCTGAACCATCTCCCCACTCCCTGGAGGGAGGCCAACCTGAGGCTTATTGCCAGGGCAGTTTATCTTCTTGCTGCCACCAGGCTAGTTTTTACATATCGGGCCCAGCCTACCCTAATTCTCTCCTTAAAGGGCTCCACAATTTCCAGCTTCCCAAAGCCGGCACTGATTTTGCCTTCTCTTATGGTAGGGCCAATTAGGGACTGTTGCCTGGCCTAGGAAAAGGAAAGGAAAGGTCCCCTGTGCAAGCATCAGTCGTTTCCGACTCTGGGGTGACATTGCTTTCACGTTTTCGCGGCAGGCTTTTTACGGGGTGGTTTGCCATTGCCTTCCCCAGTCATCTACATTTTCCCCCCAGCAAGCTGGGTACTCATTTTACCAACCTTGGAAGGATGGAAGGCTGAGTCATTCTTGGGCCAGCTACCTGAATCCAGCTTCCGCCGGAATCAAACTCAGGTCGTGAGCAGAGAGTTCAGACCACAGTACTGCAGCTTTACCACTCTGCGCCACGGGGCCGCATTGCCTGGCATAAGAACATAAGAAAAGCCATGTTGGATCAAGCCAATGGCCCATCCAGTCCAACACTATGTGTCACATAAGAACATAAGAGAAGCCCTGTTGGATCAGGCCAGTGGCCCATCCAGTCCAACACTCTGTGTCACATAAGAACATAAGAGAAGCCATGTTGGGTCAGGCCAATGGCCCATCCAGTCAACACTCTGTGTCACATAAGAACATAAGAGAAGCCATGTTGGATCAGGCAATGGCCCATCCAGTCCAATACTCTGTGTCACATAAGAACATAAGAGACACCATGTTGGATCAGGCCAGTGGCCCATCCAGTCCAACACTCTGTGTCACATAAGAACATAAGAGAAGCCATGTTGGATCAGGCCAGTGGCCCATCCAGTCCAACACTCTGTGTCACACAGTGGCCACAAAAAAAAAAGCCACTAACAGAGACAACTTAACAAAATACAAAGAAAATTTTATTTAATAGGGCAGGTAATCCCCAACACAGTGCACAACAAAAATAAGAAACTTTGGCTAGCTAGTTACCTGAGTTGCAGGCAAAAGTTCAACAGTCAGAGTCTTTCAAGAACTTCTTCCTAGGATTAATCAGGCACCCTCCAGGGTTTCAGAAAATTGTCAAGCAGGCCCTCAGGTCACCAGAGCTCCTGAACAAGAGGAGAAAAGATTCTCCTTTTCTAGCCGCCAGCCTTTCCTTAGCGTCAGGGACTAATCACCTGCAGCTGGTGGCTCCACCCTGTGGCTATACAGCAAGGGAGGCATCCTGACAAGACTCAAGTGCATTTAAACTGTGCCCTCTGGCACTACAGCATTTTAAAGAGCATGGTCCCTTTAAACGTGATGGCCAGAACTCCCTTTGGAGTTCACTTTGCTTGTCAACCCTTGCTCCCAGCTCCACCCCTAATGTCTCCTGGCTCCACCCCAAAGTCCCCAGATATTTCTTGAGTCCGATCAGGCAACCCCCCCTCCCTCCTCCTCCTCCTTCTTCTTCTTCTTCTTCACCACTGAGCCACAGTCCCTCCCCTTTTGAGCACTCTGCCATTCTTCTTAAAAATGAAGGACCCCTGAGATGAGATGATCCCTTATTAAAGAGTCAGTACCAGATGGCAATAGCAAACCACCCCATAAAAAGTCTGCCGTGAAAACGTTGTGAAAGCAACGTCACCTCAGAGTCGAAAACGACCGGTGCTTGCACAGGGGGACTACTTTTACCTTTTTACTCCAGTCAAAATCTAGCTCAGCATTTGAAGATCAAGGGCTCATATGGGGAGAGGCGGTCACTACGTAGAGGCATCCAATGGCAAACCACCTCTATACATCTCTTGCCTTGAAAACCTATAGATCATGCCCAGCTTGTTTCTGAATTGTGACCACTGATTCTATCTTATTATCTGTATTTACTATGATTACGTTTCAATAGACTGATGTCTACTCGTAACTTGTGAAATTTTGTAAATTTTTGGATGGTCTAGAGCCCCGTGGTGCAGTGTGGTGCAGTGTGGAGCTGCGGCAACAAAAGCGGGGACTCAGACGACTGGAGAGGCAATGGCAGCGTACTCGAGACGAAGTGACCCGAACATCTTATAGAGAGAGTTTGAAGGCCTATGAGATGGCAATCAAAGCCGCAAAGAAAGCATACTTTGCGGCTAAGATTGCGTCCGCAACTTCGCGCCCGGCACAATTATTCGACATAATTAGAGGATTCACAACGCTGCCGCAAGGCAGACTAAATTCTATTGAATTGGAAATAGGCTGCGAGGCTTTTGTGAATTTTTTTGTGGATAAAATCGCATCACTCCGCCCCGACCCCCCTGCCAATTTTGAGACAGTTAGCGAAACCGAGGCCCCGAGCCTGTCTTCGGATTATACTCTGGATGGCTTTAGCCCCCTCAGCCTGGAGGAAGTTGACAGGATCCTCTTATCTGCTCGCCCAACAACTTGCAAATTGGATCCATGCCCTTCCTGGCTCATTAAATCTTGCCAGGGTGATCTTAGATATCCTGTACGGGATATCATAAATAGATCCCTGACGGAAGGGCATTTTCCAACGCCGCTCAAAGAGGCTGTGGTCCGTTCCCTCTTAAAGAAACCATCTTTAGATCCGGCCCAATTGGCACACTATCGGCCGGTCTCAAATTTGCCCTTTTTGGGCAAACTTATTGAGAGGGCAGTGGCGATGCAGCTACAGACTTTCCTGGAGGATGCTTCCGTCCTTGACCCATTTCAGTCCGGCTTTTGCCCGGGACATGGGACGGAGATGGTGTTGGTTGCCCTAGTAGATGACCTTCAACGGCATCTGGATCGGGGCGGCTCGGCGGTGCTGATGCTGTTAGACCTGTCGGCTGCGTTCGACACGGTCGACCATCGGCTACTGAAGGGTCGCCTCACCGACGCGGGGATTCAGGGGTTGGCCTTACAGTGGCTTTCCTCTTTCCTGGAAGGTCGGGGACAAAGGGTCGCAGTTGGGGGGGAGCTATCCTGGAGGTGCACACTCGATTGTGGTGTGCCCCAAGGGGCGGTTCTCTCCCCGATGTTATTTAACATCTATATGCGGCCTCTTGCCCAGATTGCCCGAAGGTACGGGCTAGGGTGTCACCAGTATGCTGACGACACCCAGCTCTATCTACTGATGGACGGCCAGCCGACCTGCCTCCCGGAAAATCTAGATCGGGCATTATATGCCATGGCTGAGTGGCTCAGACTGAGCGGGCTGAAGCTTAATCCCGCGAAGACAGAGGTCCTTTGCTTGGGTCGCCGCGGCCCGGGAGGGGGAATCCCCCTGCCAGTCTTTGACGGTGCGCTGCTGACAGCGGCGGACAGGGTCAGGAGCTTGGGGGTGCTATTGGAGCCTTCCTTAAAGATGGAGGCTCAGATAGCAGCCGCTGCCAAGTCCGCGTTTTTTCACCTTAGGCGGGCAAGGCAGTTGGCCCCCTTCCTGGAGCGCGACGACCTAGCAACAGTGATCCATGCTACGGTCACCTCGAGGTTGGACTACTGTAATGCCCTCTACATGGGGCTGCCCCTGTCCCGAACTCGGAAATTGCAGCTGGTGCAGAATGCCGCGGCCTGGCTGTTACTGGGTCTCCCAAAGTGGGAACACATTCAGCCGTGTCTTCGGACCCTGCACTGGCTTCCAGTGATATACCGAGTCCGGTACAAGGTGCTGGTTATCACCTTTAAAGCCCTATATGGCTTGGGACCTGTCTACCTGAAGGACCATCTTTCCCCACATGTTCCCCAGAGAGTACTGAGATCGGGAACACAAAATCTCCTTACTATCCCTGGGTCAAAAGAAGCCCGCTTGAAATCCACCAGAGAAAGGGCCTTCTCTGTTATGGCCCCTACATGGTGGAATCAGCTGCCGGAGGAGGTGAGGGCCCTGCGGGACCTTGTTCAGTTCCGCAGGGCCTGTAAGATGACCCTCTTCCGGCTAGCTTACACCTAGCTTGAGAATTTAATGCAACTTGCCAGATTTCTTTTTATATATATTTGGAATATTTATTAATTTTTAAGGTTTTATCTGTTTTAAATGTTTAATTCCTTACATGTTTAAATATTGTTTAATCTTTATGTCGGATCTATTGTTGGAAGCCGCCCTGAGCCACTTGTGGGAAGGGTGGGATATAAATTCTAAATAAATAAATAAATAAATAAAAATACTACAGTCCAAGCTCTCTGCTCATGACCCCAAATTGACCCCGGTGGAAGCTGGGTTCAAGTAGACGGCTCCAGGTTGACTCAGCCTCCCATCCTTCCGAGGCTGGTAAAATGAATGCCCAGCTTGCTGGGGGGAAAGTGTAGATGACCGGGGAAGGCAATGGCAAACCGCCCCCTAAAAAGTCTGCCATGAAAATGTCGTGATGCGACGTCACCCCAGAGTCGGAAACGACTCGTGCTTGCACAGGGGACTAACTTTACCTTTTAAACCTTTGCATTATACTCTAAGCTAGTGGCCCCCAACCTTTTTGGCCCCAAAGACACGCCCCAGGGCCAGCCCACCCACCCAGGCCTGGGCTATGAGCCCCAGGGCCGGCAGAATGGTGGCACCGAATCCGGCCTCCCCCTGCCCCCCTGTGGCACCTCCTCCCCCTTCCGTTTTTGTAATTTTAAGGCCTGGGAAGGGGCGGTGAAGTGCCTCCCAGGCTAACCCCACTGCTGATCAGCTGATTGGTGGGGAAAACCGCGGCAGCAGTGCCAACAGTTCCTGGGCGTGGGAAGGAAGTGGGGAGGAGGCAAGGGCAGCACTGCTCTTTCAGCATGTCCTTGGTGCTGCTGCAGTGGTTTTCCCCGCCAATCAGCTGATCGGCGGGAGGGAGGGGCGGCCTGGGAGGCGCTTCACTGCTCCTTCCCGGGCCTTAAAAAGGTGAAAATGGAGGGGGGAGGAGGCTCTGTGGGGGGCAGGCAGCGAGGCTGCACAGGGGGACGGGCAGCTCGGTTGCAAATAGGCCATGGACCGGTACCAGTCCACGGACCGGGGGTTAGTGTCCCCTGCTCTAAGCTACAGCATGGAGTAGGGTTGCCAAGTCCAATTCAAGAAATATCTGGGGACTTTGGGGGTGGAGCCAGGAGACTTTGGGGTGGAGCCAGGAGACATCGGGGTGGAGTCAGGAACAAGGGTGTGACAAGCATAACTGAACTCCAAGGGAGTTCTGGCCATCACATTTAAAGGGACAGCACACCTTTTTAAATGTCTTCCTTCCATAGGAAATAATGAAGGATAGGGGCACCTTCTTTTGGGGCTCATAGAATTGGACCCCATGGTCCAATCGTTTTGAAACTTGGCGGATACTTTGGAGAGAGTCACTAGATACTATACTGAAAATTTGGTGCCTCTACCTCAAAAAACAGCACCCCCAGAGCCCTCAAAACCTCCAGATCAATTCCCCATTATACCCTATGAGAATCGATCTCCACATAGAGAATAATGAAGTACTCAGCAGACTTCCCCCCACCCCCATTTCTGGCAACACTGAAGGGGGATCGGCCTCTCTACTCACGAATTGCTGCCAACTTTTTCAAAGTAACACAGACACCCTATCCCAAGAGGAAGCCTTTCAATCAGCGACTGAAGCCTCCGGAGGTAGAAACGCACGTGGTCCTCTGGGGGTGGAGCTCCCCCCCCTCCGCCGGCCAGACTCCCCGAGGAGACGCCTGTAGCAGCTGGAGAGGATGCAAGGACTACGAGTCTCAGCATGCACCTCGCGAAGGGAGGCCGTGCCGTTTCCCCCCCCACCCCTCCCGCTTCCACGTTCTTGGAGATCGGGGGGAAAGGCTCCTAATCCAGGGGTCCCCCGGCAGGGCGGGGGGGTTGGGAACCCTAGCATGGAGTCTACCCTCTGAAGCAGCTATTTCCTCCTGGGGAACTGCTCTCTGTAGTCTGGAGATGAGTTGTAATTCTGGGAGATCTTCATGTTCCACCTGGATCCAGAGGGAACGACCACCACTGAATGAATCAACCCTGTATTTATAATCCAGAGACAGGGTTACCAAGTCCAATTCAAGAAATACCTGGGGACTTTGGGGGTGGAGCCAGGAGACTTTGGAGGTGGAGCCAGGAGACATTGGGGGCGGAGCCAGGAACACAGGTGTGACATGCATAATTGAACTCCAAGGGAATTCTGGTCATCACATTTAAAGCCACAGCACACTTTTAAAAATGTCTTCCTTCCATAGGAAATAATGAAGGATAGGGGCACCTTCTTTTAGGTCTCATAGAATTGGACCCCCTGGTCCAATCATTTTGAAACTTGGGGGGTACTTTGGGGAGAGGCACTAGATACTATACTGAAAATTTGGTGCCTATCTCAAAAAACAGCTCCCCCAGAGACCCTGAAACCTCCAGATCAATTTCCCATTATACCCTATGAAAATCGATTTCCACATAGGGAATAATGAAGTGTTCAGCAGTTTCCCTCCCCCCCATTTCTGCCAACTCTGAAGTGAGGAATTGGCCTCTCTACTCACGAGTTGCAGCCAACTTCTTCCAAATAACACAGACACCCCATCCCAAGAGGAAGCCTTTCTAATCGGAGACTTGAGCCTCAGGAGGGGGAAAGTCACATGGTGGCTTTGGGGGCGGGGCTTCCCCCTGCCAGCCAGCTGACTGGGGGCAGGATGGAGTCTGGGAAAGCGGAAGAACCCCCGCTGAGACCTGGGGATTGGCAAGCCTATCCAGAGACAATACATGGAACCTGGTTATAGCAGTGGGGCCCTAATAATCTGCTGACAATGTTTCCTTCAAGGCTATAAGCCCACTTTTCTTTCTGTGAATGAGCCAAAAGATAACCTTTGGGGCCACTCGGTTTGGTCTCCTGTTCACACCGAGTCATTTTCAGTCATCCGCAGATGTAGCCAATGCCTGTAATTCTGAAAAATCAATGAATATGTAAACAGAACCTCAAGGTGAACATCTCAAAGGCCTGGCAGGGACCAATTCTGATTGCTTTAGGTGGGCCTCAAGAGATCTTTTGTCAAAGAGCTGTGTCATCTGTGGCCGGGATATTATTTTACTCTTTGGCTACTGATTCACCCGTCCTCGCCCACCTCCTCGTCCTCTCAGACCCCTTCCTTCCCCTTCAAGGATAATAAAGAAAGCTTTCATGAGGAATAAACCAATTTATTTGGAGGTCTGTCAAAGGCTTATCAGAAATAGCATATGTTCAGACAAATTGCATCCAGCCATTTGAGTGTGGGTGTGTGTAAGAATGAATGAAAATACTCCAGAAGGTGGCTGGCTGTCTAATGTGTGTGTTTGTGTGTGGTCAGGCCTAAGTGCTCATTCATGTTCTGTTATCATACATTTGTGCGTTTGCATGAACATGGCGTTACGTAGATCTGAAGTGGCGTGTGTGTGTGAAAGATTCCAGAAAATACTTCCAGTTCAAGCACGCCTGCATGAGTCAGAAGTTCTAGACTCCCCTGATTCATTTAGCCATACCAAATGTGCACTTTAGCATAAAAAAGGAAAATAAAGGATTCAAAGTGGCAAGTTAAAAAAAAAAGATGTCATTGTTTTTGAAGTGTCTCCAGATTTCAGGTTTTAAAATCCACACTTGAATATTGGTAAAAAAAAGAAAAGAAAATGTAACTAGATTTCAGTGGACGGTGGTCAGGAAATCAGATTGCAGGTTTGGCTGAGAGAGCCAGTTTGGTGTAGTGGTTAAGTGTGCGGACTCTTACCTGGGAGAACCGGGTTTGATTCCCCACTCCTCCACTTGCAGCTGCTGGAATGGCCTTGCGTCAGCCATAGCTCTCGTAGGAATTGTACTTGAATGGGTAGCTGCTGTGAGAGTCCTCTCAGCCCCACCCACCTCACAGAGTGTCTGTTGTGGGGGAGGAAGATAAAGGAGATTGCGAGCCGCTCTGAGACGCTGAGATTCGGAGTGGAGGGCAGGATATAAATTCAGTGTCTTCTTCTTCTGATGGTGGTTGTGTCTGTCAAACGTGATATGTTCGCCATGTTCAATGAGAAGTTTGCCGCATCCCTACTGGAGAGCTTCTGGCAAGCTGAAAGAAGAAGAAGAAGAAGATATTGGATTTATATCCCGCCCTCCACTCCGAAGAGTCTCAGAGCGGCTCACAATCTCCTTTACCTTCCTCCCCCACAACAGACACCCTGTGAGGTGGGTGGGGCTGGAGAGGGCTCTCACAGCAGCTGCCCTTTCAAGGACAACCTCTGCCAGAGCTATGGCTGACCCAAGGCCATTTCAGCAGGTGCAAGTGGAGGAGTGGGGAATCAAACCCGGTTATCCCAGATAAGAGTCCGCACACTTAACCACTACACCAAACTGGCTCTCCTGTGGTGCTAGCAGTTCTGCAAGGACCACTTGGATTGGGCCTAACTGGTGGCAGAGAAGATGGCAGGTGCTATTGTTGCCACTGGCTGGATTCAAGCCAAATGATGCTTGGGGAACTTCCAATACTGGGTTCTTAGATCAACCTTAGGGTTCCCAACACTCCCTAGGAAAATTATTTTTGAGGTGGTACCTAAAGAGGGTGGAAGTTGGGGAAGATGGGATGGGACTTCCAGTTTATGCTGTAGGAATGTCCCTGATCTCTGGGGTAAAGACCTTAGAGAATGAGGGAAATTCCTAGAGTGTCATGGTGGAGGCCATTTCCCCACCTCCTGATCCTTAAATTCCTCAAGAGCTGGAGATTGGAGCTGGGACTGGGGAATTACAAACTGGGCCCAGACAATTAGTAAACTATTCAGCTTTCCAATGGGATGTTTTAACTTCTCATTCTTAGAGTTACCATTTTTCTGTGGTGGGTGAGGGAACCCCTGCAAGGGCTCCCTTCTCTTTGCCTGTACTCTGAGATAGCTATAGAAAAACAGTGGAGAAAATGGCATCGACGTCATTGCTGGTTGAAAAATCAGAAGTGATGTCGCCACATTGTGTGATGTTCTAGGAATCTTCCACATCTCTGTGGTAAAAACCATAGAAATCAGAAGGAGTCTGGAGCATTGTGTGAGGAAGAGATGTCATGTGGTCTTGTGGCTGGAAATGATGTTGCAGCATTGCAAAACTCTAGAGATCCCGTCTCTGAGCCCCTGATTCTCCCATTGGTATGCTTGGATTGGCTTTTGGTGTGCTTGGAGAGCCAGTTTGGTGTAGTGGTTAAGTGTGCGGACTCTTATCTGAGAGAACCTGTTTTGATTCCCCACTCCTCCACTTGCAGCTGCTGGAATGGACTTGGGTCAGCCATAGCTCTTGTAGGAATTGTCCTTGAAAGGGCAGCTGCTGTGAGAGCCCTCAAAGCCCCACCCACCTCACAGGGTGTCTGTTGTGGGGAGGGAAGGTAAAGGAGATTGTGACCAGTCTGAGACTCTGAGATTCAGAGTATAGGGTGGGATATAACTCCAATATCACCACCACCTCCTCCTCCTTCTTCGCCAGTTGGTGTAGTGGTTAAGTGTGCGGACTCTTATCTGGGAGAACCAGGGTTGATTCCCCACTCCTCCACTTATAGCTCCTGGAATGGGTTAGCCATAGCTCTCATGGGAGTTATCATTGAAAGGACAGCTGCTGTGAGAGCCCTCTCAGCCCCACTCACCTCACAGGCTGTCTGTTGCGGTGGGAGAAGATATAGGAGATTGTAAGCCGCTCTGAGTCTCTGATTCAGAGAGAAGGGTGGGGTATAAATCTGCAGTCTTTTTCTTTTTCCTCTTCCTCCTCTTCCTCATCCTCTTCTTGAAGCAGATCTGTAAGCAGCCTTGGGAATATGGTTGAAAGACAGTACTCACTGATGTAAGCACACAATTGTAAATTAATAAAAGTTAGGATACAGGCTTTGTAAGACAACATTAATGATCCTAGGCCGGTCCATCAATGTCCCACCTCTTATTACAAGTTCAATAACCTCCTCCCAAAGGGACAAGGTATACAACAAAGAGCACATGTTTTTTTTGAAATCAGCTTGTGAGTCGCTCTTCGCTTCTGTCATCCCAGCCTCGGCGAATGCCATATCTTTGGCCCAGACAGAATTCGAGCTGGCTCCCAGAGAGCGGCTCAGCGACCGCCTTTTATCAGCCTGTGCAAGCTTGCAAAGATAAGGCTTCAAAGCCACGCACGTTTTAAATGCACCTTTAAAAGCCTTCAAAAATGTCGCTTCATAAATGTTTGTGTTACATGATTGATAGATAACGCCGAGTGGTGTTATTGAATTGCTGCGCGGGCCGAATACTTGCAAACAGCCCTTGTTGTTCCTATCAGATGAATGGGTTACTTATTAATGGATTTCTGAATATAGTTCGAATTCTCTCTTTTCAGAGTCCGTCTTTTCTGCTAGTTTGGTGCTATGTGCTTTCACGGGCGTAAAAGTCGTTTCAGGGGCTGGTTCAAGATACTTTGTCGACTCGGGCAAGATGTGCTCAGATCCTCACACACCACGCTGCCACCAACCGCAGGACTGAACACAAATCCTCACAGTGTTTCCCAAGGCTATTTTTGTAGCAGGAACTCCTCTGCATATTAGGCCACACCCCTGATGTAGGCAATCCTCCTAGAGCTTACGGCAGGCCCTGTACTAAGAGCTCTTGAAGGATTGGCTACATCAGGGGTGTGTGGCCTAATATGCAAAGGAGTTCCTGCTACAAAAAAAAAAAGCCCTGGTGTTTCCTTGGGGGCTTGAGGTAGAGAGAGCCAGTTTGGTGTAGTGGTTAAGTGTTTGGACTCTTATCTGGGAGAACCAGGTTTGATTCCCCACTCCTCCACTTGCAGATGCTGGAATGGCCTTGGGTCAGCCATAGCTCTCGTAGGAGTTGTCCTTGAAAGGGCAGCTTCTGGGAGAGCCCTCTCAGCCCCACCCACCTCACAGGTGTCTGTTGTGGGGGAAGAAGATAAAGGAGATTGTAAGCTGCTCTGAGTCTCTGATTCAGAGAGAAGGGCAGGGTGTAAATCTGCAATTCTTCTGGAACCAGCCAAATCACCCACTCACACAGAATGCCTACTAGCCTCTACACCTCTCTATCTCGGGTCAGGCTGTGATATTCACCCATCTTCTTGTCTCTTTTCAAAATATAGCACAACAGCTATGATCATTTCACACCTCAGGCCCTTTTTAATAACATTTCATAGCTCAGGCCTTTTTAATAACAGACCCTAACTCAAACCCTTCACCAAGTTACTGGGTTGGGGACTCATACACTGTTCCATTCACAAGCTGCCACCATTTATTCATATTGGATAGATAGAGGACAGACAGACAGACAGACAGACAGACAGACAGACAGACAGGCAGGCAGGCAGGAAGGCAGGCAGACAGACAGACGATAGATAGATAGATAGATAGATAGATAGATAGATAGATAGATAGATAGATAGATGATAGATAGATAGATAGATGATAATCAGACAGACAGATAGGTAGATAGATAGAGATAGGTATATGATAGATAATAGACTGTAGATGAGAGAGAGAGAGAGAGAGAAAGAAAGAAAGAAAGAAAGAAAGAAAGAAAGAAAGAAAGAAAGAAAGAAAGAAAGAAAGGTATAGATAGATAATAGATATAGATGATAGGCAAACAGACAGACAGACAGGTTGATAGGTACGTAGTAGATAGAGATTGGTAGATGATAGATAATAGACCGTAAATGATAAAGACAGACAGATGATAGATAGATGATAGATAGATAGATAGATAGATAGATAGATAGATAGATAGATAGATAGATAGATAGATAGATAGATGGATGGATGATAGGCCCGGTGCATGGGGTTCTGGCACCCAAGGCAGAACCCCAACGCACACTCCCCATAAAAGGTTTTGCGTGTGCACTTTGAGTGCGCGGGTGGCATGATGATGTCACAGTGATGTCATCATGATGGGTGCTCAGCACTTCCCTTCCCTGGCACCCTCAAAGGACGCTGGTGAAAGGAAACGTCACTTTTGGCTCTGAGGGATCAGGTTCCTCAGAGCTGAAAGAATGGTGGAGGCTCAGTGATGGTGCGAGCCGGGAAGGGTCACCCACCCCTGCTGGGAGCTGCTACATTGGTTACTCTGGCTGGGGCTGATGGGAGTTGTAGGCAAAAAATCTGGAGAGCTACCGTTGGCCACCCCTGCTCTAGGCAATTGCCTAGTTCGCTGACTCCCACATGCCGGGCCTAGATGGACGGACGGACGGACAGACAGGCAGGCTGGGCGGCAGATAGATTAACTTCTCACAGGGTAAACAAAACAAGAAATTCCCCAAACAAGAAAATAACTTTTATTTATGGTTTGCACATAACGCTGAACGATGCAAGCTAAACATAACGGTGTTTCTTTTTCCTTCAGCTTTTGAACAGTTTCCCTATTCCTGCAACTGGCATCCTTTGTTACAAACTGATTCTTTTCTGCCTGCTTGATGGACTCTTCTCCACAGTTTTTCACGCAATCAGACATACTCTCTGCCCTCTCAGCTCCTCCTTTGCAGTCTTCCAACTGTTCACTCAACCAACATTCCGTCAGCTGTCATTGGCCACTCTTAGGGAGAGGTGGGGCGTAACTTGTCCATCGCACAGTCCTAAGTTGTGACAATAAATTTTGGGGGTGGTTTCTATGCAATCTGTTTTCTGTATTTGATTAACACTGTAAGCCACCTTGAGCTCTGTGAGGAAAGTTAATAAATATTTTAAAGAAATAAATAATACCTAGATAGGTTGGGACTTTCAGCCCTGGGGGCATTTAGTGCTATAGGTAAGTTTATCACCTTTTACTGATGGCTGTGCACGATAATTTAGCACACATAAATGCCCGAGGAGAAGCTTTTTCTGGCATGGAGACGGATGAAGGAAAAAAGCCTTACCGAATTTAGTTCTGTGGGCCAGAAAAAAGAAAAGAAAAGACCGAGGTCAAGAAAAAATGGATTGGCAAATATTAGGCGTTACTGGAAAGGATTGAGTACTTCCTCAAACAAAGTGGCTGTTACAGGAAAATAAGTCTACCAGCATCTTAGACACCAACATGATTTTGGGGCTATAAGCTCCCGAGAGTCAAAGTTTCCTCTGTCTGAGAAGAAAATAACAGATTACAGTCCTGTGAGGAATAGCACGGCGGCTTGTATCTATACAGATTAGGGTTGCGAATTCCCAGGTGGGCAGTTAAACACATCGAGCCAAAAGCTGTGTATACTTCAGATACTTATATTACTACATTTATTCACACTCAACCCTTTACCAACATGCTGGTGTCCTTAGAAGTTGTTTCAGAATCTTTCAAAGTCCATTTCATTCAAAGAAATCCAAAATAATAATAATAAGATATTGGATTTATATCCCGCCCTCCACTCCGAAGAGTCTCAGAGCGGCTCACAATCTCCTTTACCTTCCTCCCCCACAACAGACATCCTGTGAGGTAGATGAAGATATTGGATTTATATCCCGCCCTCCACCCCGAAGAGTCTCAGAGTGGCTCACAATCTCCTTTACCTTCCTCCCCCACAACAGACACCCTGTGAAGTAGATGAAGATATTGGATTTATATCCCGCCCTCCACTCCGAAGAGTCTCAGAGCGGCTCACAATCTCCTTTACCTTCCTCCCCCACAACAGACACCCTGTAAGGTGGGTGGGGCTGGAGAGGGCTCTCACAGCAGCTGCCCTTTCAAGGACAACCTCTGCCAGAGCTATGGCTGACCCATTTACTACATTTATTCACACTCAACCCTTTACCAACATGCTGGTGTCCTTAGAAGTTGTTTCAGAATCTTTCAAAGTCCATTTCATTCAAAGAAATCCAAAATAATAATAATAATATATTGGATTTATATCCCGCCCTCCACTTCGAAGAGTCTCAGAGCGGCTCACAATCTCCTTTACCTTCCTCCCCCACAACAGACATCCTGTGAGGTGGATGAAGATATTGGATTTATATCCCGCCCTCCACCCCGAAGAGTCTCAGAGTGGCTCACAATCTCCTTTACCTTCCTCCCCCACAACAGACACCCTGTGAAGTAGATGAAGATATTGGATTTATATCCCGCCCTCCACTCCGAAGAGTCTCAGAGCGGCTCACAATCTCCTTTACCTTCCTCCCCCACAACAGACACCCTGTAAGGTGGGTGGGGCTGGAGAGGGCTCTCACAGCAGCTGCCCTTTCAAGGACAACCTCTGCCAGAGCTATGGCTGACCCAAGGCCATGCTAGCAGGTGCAAGTGGAGGAGTGGGGAATCAAACCCGGTTCTCCCAGATAAGAGTCCGCACACTTAACCACTACACCAAACTGGCTCTGGAGAGTGTCTAAATATAAATTTGAAGGAAATACTGGGTATTCCATTACTGAACTGAAGGCTTTACCTAGTGTACTGCAGCCTGAAGAAGGCGAATGAAATGGATAGTTACCTAGGCAATCCATTGCTGCTGCTGCAACATCAACCCTCTATTGTAATTTGGCCAGTGTTGTTAAAATCTGGCCCTTGGTAGAAAAAAGGTTCCCCACCCCTGGCCTAAAGAGCTGTTAACGCACTTGCTAAAATGGCCCAATAAAAAGCCTTGTTGGACTAAAATGAGATTTCTGTCTATAAAAACAGAGAGACTCATGTACTCTCTCTCTTCTTTCTGGCTTATTTTGGAGCTTACCAGCTCAAGGTCCAAATAGCCTTGGAAATCTCCTAAGAGCCATCAGCTCACACTGAATAATTTAAAACAAATACTGAGTCTCAGGAGAACGCATGAAAATTTTGATGCCAAATAGCAAATAATAAAAATATTTGCTCTCTGTGCATTCCTAGAATTGCACATAAAAAAGACTTCTTTCACCCCCACCCTTGTCTCTGCAAAAGGTGGAGGGGGGAAAAAAAGACTCGTGATAAAAACAGAAATTGTAAACTGCCACAAAATGTTTATCCCTTTGGAGGGGCGGGAGGGGTATGAGTGTTTGGTTTTTACAGCTATGAAAATCAATTTATGGAACTGAGGTTTACTGCAAAATCAAGAAGTTAACGTTGGAGTTTGCTCTCCTGTAGCAGCTTCTATTTATTTCCTAGTCAATACGGTCGCAGGAAGCATGCTTCCCTGAGCAGATGTCACTCTGGTTGACAGCTGGCAAGAAAACCATCTAGCTCAACATCTGTTACGACCTGCCAAGTCATCTTGTGCTGATCTTTCAGCTTCCTTTGATGGTGGTGTGTGATGGAACACGATCCTCGTGCTGCAAGGTGCAGCCAGGCCTCATTTTGGGCAGGAGCTCACAGGAGTGGAGCTCTGGAACCTCTTAACTTTTATTGCGCTCTTTCTTTCTTACCCCTTTCCCCAATAAAATACTTGCTTCTGGGCTCCATTGGTCAACCCCCCTGTGAGAAGTTGGCTGAATTCTAAGATTTGAACAACTTTCTAACCTCCCCCCCCCCCCAAAACCCCAGGAAAATAGCGAAAACATATAAAGCAGACAGATGGAAATCTTCCTCATGCCTCTGTGGCCACATAGGAGAAAGTCATTTTAAAAGTATGATGGGAATAAGGTTTTCTGATGACAATTATAATTCAAGAAGCAATTTAAGGTAGATGCTGAGCTGATAGAATTTAGTCTATCTTCTGGGGATGTCAGGGGTATGCAGCATATGCAAATGAGTTGTGCTAATGAGCTCCAGCATCTCTTTTTCTCTGAAATGACCCCTGGGTACAGTGAAGATCCTCAACATGTAGTTTTGAGCTTTGACACACTGGAAAGCCTTTACTATGGAAATCTTGTTGGTCTTTAAGGTGCTACTGGAGTCCAGAACTGCACTGTTAATACCAAGTGAACCACAGGAGGAAGAGCATCCCACAGCCAAGGTGCCACCACCAAAAAGACCTGGTCTGTTTGCCAGCCACATCCCCCCCCCCCAAAAAAAAAATCACCATCTCTGACAGCTCCTTTTTATGAGGAAAGGCTAAAATGTCTGTGGCTTTTCAGAGAAAAAGTCTGCTAAGGGGAGAAATGATACAGATTTATAAAATTATACATGGGGTGGAGAAAAGAGAGAGCTCTTTTTTCTCTCTTTCCCTCTCTCTCCCCTCTTAATAATATTAGAAGTCAAGTTGATGGACAGCCGATCCAGCTTACAACAAAGGAAGCACTTCTTCATACCATAGATGTCACACTAATAGCGAGGGCTTTTTTTCTAGCAGGAACTCCTTTGCATATTAGACCACACCCCTCTTATGTAGCCAATCCTCCAAGAGCTTACAGGGCTCTTCTCACAGGGCCTTCTGTAAGCTCCAGGAGGATTGGCTACATCAGGGGTGTGTGGCCTAATATGCAGAAGAGTTCCTGCTACAAAAAAAAGCCCTGCTAAGGCTGGGTTAAGGTTGTAGGACTGAGAGTAGAGCTCTCCCTGGGTTAAGGCTATAGGACTGAGAGTAGAGCTGCTTTGACTTGCTATCTACCCTGTGGAATTCACTGCCACCAGATGTAGTGATGGACGTTAGGTTGCGCGTGTTAAGCGCTTTCAAGTCTCTTCCAACTCATGGCAACCCTGTGAATTGATGTCCTCCAAAACATCCTATCATTATCAGCCTTGCTTGGGTCATGCAAAATAAGGGTCGTGGCTTTCTTGACTGAGTCATAGCATCATAGAGTTGGCCTCTATGTGACCTTGGGTCAGCCACAAGTTCTCTCAAAGCTGTTCTGCTCAAGGGCAGTTCTGGGAGAGCTCTCTCAGCCCCGCCTACCTCATAGGGTATCTGTTGTGGGGAGGGGAAGGGAAAGGAGATTTGTAAGCCACTCTGAGACTCCTTTGGCTAGTGAAGGGCGGGGTATAAATCCAATGTCGTCTTCTTCTTTTCCTGCTTTCTTCAGCTTTGCCTAGCATTATTGATTAGAACAACTGGGCTTGGTGTACATAGGAAGAGCTGTGAAAAAACACTGGAAGCAATAATACTATCACACTGTAGGTGTGTAAATGCGTTCTTGTTTAGTGCATGATAAAATAAGACAAAGTAACACATATTGTTTGAAAACCCCCACAAAGTCACTGCATCAGTCTCTCACTGGCAATTGCCTTTTCAAAATAAACTGTAGACATGGGTGGAGTGCTTTGGTGTTCCGTTTGTGATTTAGCCAGAGAGAATAAGGAACTGCTTATTAAAAGAATCCTCACGGTTTCGCTTATCAGGTTCTTCTTCAGCCTTTTCTCCTGCCATTACATGGAACCACAGTTCTTTTTTCTATAACATGGATCAGCGCATGCTCACAACATCGGCTCTTCATTATGCCTAGCATTATGTCTTTTCCCAGTGACTCTTGTCTTCTCACAATGTGACCAAAGTACGATAGCAGTGTAGTCATTGTAGATTCTAGGGAGAGTTCAGGCTTGGTCTGGTCCATAACCCACCGATTTGTCTTTTGGCGCTCCATGGTATCCATAATACCCTCCTCCAACACCACGTTTCCAATGAACCAACTTTTCCCCTGTCAGCTTTCTTCACTGTCCAACTTTCACACCCATATATAGTAAAGGAGAGTAGTCTAGCAGGAATTATCTTGAAACTGGTCGCCAGCGACACACATTTTAGAGAATCAGGTAATAGGTTCATAGTTGATCCAGCATCTTTCTCATAAGATGTATAATGGGATTGTCCTCACTTGGGGCTGTTCCAAGCATCAGAGTATGGGGTTAAAGAGTTGGCATGGTCCCCTGGGAACACACTGAACTAGATTCTGGACGATCGTGTTTCAGACCTCACTTCTGCCAAGGAGTCGTCGTGTTCCCTTCGGGCTGAACTAGATGTGACAGTGGTCACATGCTTTCCATGAGGATTGGCAGTCATGTACCAGGCAGCACAGAGCTATAAATTGTCACATTCTTGCCGTTCCATGTTCTCTGCCAATGTTCCCACTCATGGTTCGTAGGACTGTGCTATTGTTTTGGGAGTATGAACGTATATAGATGGAATTTCTTACATGTGAGTCCTTGAGGGTCAATCAGGTTATAAATAGCGTTGGGCCAATAAGCATCTTGACCCTGAAAACAAAACCTCATACTTTAGTTCCACGAATCCTGCTCCAACCCCCCCCCCCCATCTGTAGCACTAAAGACTTTTAAGTGGATTTCAGGAGTAGCTTGTCAGTTGTTCCAGATTCCAATGTCCAGTTTCTAACATCTCACTTTTCTTCTGACAGGTTCTTGGATTTACGCAAGGTGAGAGGAGTTTCTGTTTTGATGCTATGGAAACGCACAAATGCACACAAGCGAATCAGTCCTTTGATTCCCGAGTATAAAATATGACTTTCTTTAAAAAAATCAAACACATATCCAAGACATTAAACTGGTGGCTTCCAGAGTCCAGCACTCAGCAAAGAATCTTGACCAAGCAAAATCCAGTGGCCCTTGTCTGATATGTAGACAACAGGGTTGCTAGTAGGAGTGGGGAAATCCCTGCTCTTGCCGGCTCTGGCCTGCTGACACCCCCTAAAGACCATTTTGGGCCTACTTCGGGCTAGGGTTGCCAAGTCCAATTCAAGCAATATCTGGGGACTTTGGGGGTGGAGCCAGGAGACATTGGGGGCGGAGCCAGGAACAAGGGTGTGACAAGCATAACTGAACTCCAAGGGAGTTCTGGCCATCACATTTAAAGGGACAGCACACCTTTTTAAATGTCTTCCTTCCATAGGAAATAATGAAGGATAGGGGCACCTTCTTTTGGGGCTCATAGAATTGGACCCTCTGGTCCAATCGTTTTGAAACTTGGGGGGTATTTTGGGGAGAGGCACTAGATGCTATACTGAAAATTTGGTGCCTCTAACTCAAAACACAGCTCCCCCAGGGTCCCTGAAACCTCCAGATCGGAGAGCCAGTTTGGTGTAGTGGTTAAGTGTGCGGACTCTTATCTGGGAGAACCAGGTTTGATTCCCCACTCCTCCACTTGCACCTGCTAGCATGGCCTTGGGTCAGCCATAGCTCTGGCAGAGGTTGTCCTTGAAAGGGCAGCTGCTGTGAGAGTCCTCTCCAGCCCCACCCACCTCACAGGGTGTTTGTTGTGGGGGAGGAAGGTAAAGGAGATTGTGAGCCGCTCTGAGACTCTTCGGAGTGGAGGGCAGGATATAAATCCAATATCATCTTCTTCTTCTTCTTCAGATCAATTCCCCATTATACCCTATGAGAATCGATCTCCACATAGGGAATAATAAAATGCTCAGCAGACGCTTCCCTCTCCCCCCCCCCCTTCAAGAGGGGTTTAGATAAAAATATGGAGCAGAGGTCCATTAGTGGCTATTAGCCACAGTGTGTGTGTGTGTATAATTTTTTGCCACTGTGTGACACAGAGTGTTGGACTGGATGGGCCATTGGCCTGATCTAACATGGCTTCTCTTATGTTCTTATGTTCTCTTTGTCACACAGTGGCCAAAAATACACACACACACACTCACTCACTCTCTGCTTCCTATTACTCAGCCAATTTTTGATTCATAAGCGGACCTGTCCTTTTACTCCATGACTCTCAAGCTTTCTAAGGAGCCTTTGATGAGGAACTTTATCAAAAGCTTTCTGGAAGTCAAGGTAAACAACATCTATCGGGTCTCCTTTGTCCACATGTTTGTTCACCCCCTCAAAGAAATGTAACAGCTTAGTGAGGCAAGATCTTCCCTTACAGAACCCATGCTGAGTCTTCCTCAATAACACGTGTTCATCAATGTGCCTACTCATTCTGTCCTTGATAATGGTTTCTACCAACTTTCCCAGTATTGAAGTCAGACTGACTGGCCTGCAATTTCCCGGATCTCCTCTGGAACCCTTTTTAAAGATGGGGGTGACATTTGCTACCTTCCAATCCTCAGGAATGGAGGCAGATTTCAATGAAAGATTGCAGATTTTTGTTAGAAGATCCACAAGTTCAACTTTGAGTTCTTTCAGAACTCTCGGATGTATGCCATCCGGACCTGGTGACTTATTAGTTTTTAATTTGTCTATCAGTTGTAGGAACTCCTCTTTTGTCACCTCAATCTGACTCAGGTCTTTCAACACCCCTTCCAAAATTAGTGGCTCTGGGGCGAGCAAAAAGTTCTCATCTTCCACAGTGAAGACGGAGGCAAAAAATTCATTCAGCTTCTCAGCCATTTCCCTATCCTTCAGTAATCCTTTTACCCCATGGTCATCCAAGGGCCCCACTGCCTCCCTGGCTGGTTTCCTACTTCTAATATATTTGAAGAAATATTTGACGAGTGTTGGACTGGATGGGTCATTGGCCTGATCTAACATGGCTTCTCTTATGTTCTTATGTTCTTATTACAATTGATCTGCAGACAAGCAAGATCAGTTCCCCTGGAGAAAATGGCTGCTTTGGAGGGAGGGCTGTATGGTGTTATACCCTGCTGAAGTCCCTCCCTTTTCCAAACTCCACCCTTCCTGGGCTTCACCCCTAAAATCTCCAAGTATTTCCCAACTCAGAGCTGGTAACCTTAAGAATAAAGTGGAAAATCATAATAAATAGAGGTAAGAGGGGGAGAAGATATGGCAGAAGTTCCAGAGGCTAGCAATGAACCCAAAGATGGATTATAAGGACTGATAACAGATGGGCAGTTTGGGGCAGAAAGAACTGTCCCAAACCTTCCGCACACTCCCTGCAAGCCGGTCCCATCCCATCCGTGGGGCAACTTGGCGTGATCAGACGGCTGCTGCGCACCATCCCCTGTAGCTTGGTTTGGCTTCTTTTCCCCCCAGTCATTTTTGGGTCATGCGCATGTGCGCTCATGCACCCATGCACCTATGCGCTTGAAAGCAATACCTTTAAAATAAAAAAGCTGGGGGCAGCTTGGAGGGTTCACACCATCAAGGCGCCTTGCTTGCGAGCTTCCGTGACCAGAGGCAACTGGTGTGCGGCTCAGAAATTCGCTACCTCTTTGAAAAGGGTAGCTTTCTGAGCCGCTCTGAAGACAGCGGTGATGGGGTGAGTACGGGACACGGGCAGGCTGTAGATGTGCGTGTTTGGATGGGTTTTTCAAGTTGATTTCTGAGGTGTTTCTGAGTTATCCCAAACCGTTTGTCTGTTATTAGCCTGCTGTCGCTGATCTTCCATTGAGGGACAGACAACCGACCCATCTGTTTACTTTACAAAAAGAGAAGTGCTTTATAAGCTTTCAGAGAGAACATGTATTGACCTTGTCGGGCTTAATTGTGCCATAACCAAATTACTCCCTGAAACACTGAGAGATGCTGTGGTTTTCTGTAAAGTTTGCATTTTTCAAAGAGCAAAATGTCTCAAGGGAACTGCAGCTTCCATTATGTTATAAAAACACAGTTGCACTCCAGCAGGTCCCTCCTTTTCTCCTTCCTCTAAAAAAAGCACAGTATTCTTTCTAGCAGATGCAGATGGGGTTGTCAGCTCTGGTTTGGGAAATACCTGGAGATTTGTGGGGGGTGAGGTGGGGGGGGTGGAGCCTGAGGAAGTTGAAGTTTGGGGAGGCGAGAGTGTTCAGCCCTGTCTCAGTTGGCCCTAAGAATTCAAACAGCATCTCATACAACTTTTTGCTGTTCTAACAATAGCCTTGTGAGGTAGGTCTGTTTTATTGTCCCCCCAAGTTGCTGATCGGGTGTTATGGGAGATAAAGTTTCTCCACTTGGAAGGGGGGGGCGGTGCTCAGTAGATTAATGATTCTACCTTTACCTGGACAGCAAATTTAGGAACAGCAGCAGCCAGTGTGTCTTCTTTATTAGGTGATAATTCACCATGGCTTTATTATTATAAATCACCTTGTATTCCCTTTCACTAATGAAGTCAAATCTTGGGGGAAGATTTCCTCTGGCCTTCGGAAATTCTCTTTTTCCCTTTTGAAAAGAGAGCAAGCTATTAAAGTCTGTTTTAAAGGTCTTAATATAGCGATTCTAATATTTCCAACAGAGTTGTCAAAGATTTGCAGCCAATACTGACGTGTATTTCTTGGAGTTTGGGACTCATCAATCACTGTTATGTTTTGTTAAAAAAAAAACAACAGTGAGAAAAAAGTCTTATCTTCTCTCACTCTCAGCCTTACCATTAGCTAAATTGTGTAGCGTTTCTGGTAGGGTGGGAGGATGACCCAAAGTTGTTCCTTTTCAGTCACTTTATTAAGCATGTGCAGAACCCAGTTTATTAACTAGCATCCCCCACCTCTATGCATGCAAGTTCTACTGTGTTCAGTCCAGGGCTTCTTTTGAGCAGGAACACACAGGAACACAGGGCCGGCGTGTGGGAGTCGGTGCGATAGGTGGCCGCCTGGGGAGCCACCTCACCATGGGAGTGGGGGGGGGCAGGTGCTCCCTACCTGTTTCCTGAATCAGAACGAAGGAAAAAGCAAGCGGGTGTCCGCTACCCAGCCAACTCCTTTTGAAGTAGGGGAGAGGACTGGGCGAGGTGCAGGCCAAGAGAGAACGTTCGGCCCGCCCCTTGCCCGGTCCTCTCCCCCACCTTGAGAGGGAGCTGGCCTAATATGCAAATTAGTTCCTGCTGGGCTTTTTCTACAAATAATGGTGCTGCCAGAGGTGTGTGGCCTAATATGCAATGGTGCTGCCAGGGGTGTGTGGCCTAATATGCAAATGAGTTCCTGCTGGGCTTCTTCTACAAATAAGCCCTGTGTGAAACAATGGTGGTGCCAGGGGGTGTGGCCTAATATACAAATTAGTTCCTGCTGGGCCTTTTCTACAAATAAGCCCTGTGCGAAACAATGGTGGTGTCGGGGGGTGTGGCCTAATATGCAAATGAGTTTCTGCTGGGCGTCTTCTACAAATAAGCCCTGTGAGAAACAATGGTGATGTCAGGGTGTGTGGCCTAATATGGAAATGACTTCTTGCTGGGCTTTTTCTACAAAAAAGGCCCTGGTTCATTCCATTGACACTCAAGAAAGTTTTAATTGGATTGCTACTGAGGTGCTTCGATGATCCAGTTGTAGCCAACTGGGCAGGTGGGGGGGGGGGGAGAAAGTCTTCAGTCCAAGTGAGCCCGTAGGGTTGCCAAGTCCAATTTAAGAAATATCTGGGGACTTTGGGAGTGGAGCCGGAAGACTTTGGG